>NC_092864.1:21401048-21414460 GCF_032062135.1 Pyxicephalus adspersus | reverse complement strand
AAAGGAACTTCAGGGTCTGACTTTATAGTAATGGCATCAAAAGCATTTCTAACATGGTAAAATTAATACTCTCTACCATCTCCAGGAGAAAAATAAACTTTGCCCAGTGCCTTCATAGACCTCAAATTGGTCCACTTTCAGACCTTAGATAAGCTCTTTTAAAGTGGAACTAAATTAAAAAACAAAAAACCTCACTCACCTTTACTTCCACAGATCCTTATGGAGGTTTTCCGGATCAGGTCCCATGCCATCCTGTTATCTGTCTTCATACAGGCATGAAGGAAGCACCCGGTGCCGCCATCTTCTTTCCCCTTTTTCCTGCTTCTACCTATGTCATCCAATCTCTCACTGTGCAGGTGCGAGATCAAGTGAAGTAGCCTGCGATAAATGGGGAAAAACTGTGAATGCGTGAGATTGGCACTTTTCTCAATTAACGAAGAAACTCTTTATGTGGATGGGAAAACCAGATTATTCAGGAGCCTCCTGGGATGTGTGACATGAGTATCCCAGGAGGCGTTGTGCTCCCATTCTGTTGTTTACTCTTTGATGTAAGCTAAAAATTTAAGTTTAGGTCCGCTTTAAGATCCAAAGACCAATGTATAAAGGAGCTCTTCCTCCCCTTCTTGAATCTCCATCTAGACCTCTGTTGATCTATATGCCAGTGTGCATGTTATATAAAAGGTACTGTACCAGCCAAAACAGTACAGTTGTAGTTGAATTTCAGACTAGTAATACATTATATAGTAGGAATACATAGACTTGTAGTAAGTCAAATGCAGGTCAGATGCACCTGTTGATCAATTTTAAATGATCACAGAAGACTAGTAAACAGATGCAATAAATACAAACCCATGGTTTGACCTGGGACTGAAGCCTATTGCTGTATTCTGCATGAGCAAAGTGCACATTCACATTTGGCCTGCATTCACACAATTGCATCTAAATCTCTCTTTTTTTTTTTTTTTTTTTTTTTGGAAATGCATTGACATGTGCTATCATTATCATCTATTGGCCTTTTTTGCACATCAACCCATAAAAAACAAAACCCCAACCATCATAATCCATTTAAATTCCATAAAAGATGTGATCTAGCACCATAAAATATGCAAACCTTTGCACATGTGTTTACATGCATTGTAATGAATATGTTGAACTGTATAAGTATAAATGAATTCTCACCCTAATTCTTATCAGACCCTAACAATTTTGCCTAACAGTAAAGTATCCTCCTAAAATACATAATAATTTCTGGTGCTCAAAGCTCTTTTTCCGCTTAGTAAATAATGCTATTACAATATAATTTTACAGTGCATTAAACTGTTTCTTGCATTGCATCTGATGAAGCTAACACATAAAGGCAATATCTATATGTGTCTTTTGTTCATAAGGCTCTTGTACCTGAACCGGTAAACTGAGACATTTTTATTCTGATCTAACCTAATCCAGCAATCGAACATTTTATAAGTTCAGCGTTGCGATGTAGCAGAAAATAAGCTGCCATTTCAACACTCTAGTGGAGTCCATCACAATGTCGGGTGGCTTGATAAAGATTAAATGACACATTTTTTATGCTAGCAACACAGTCAACTAATGGAGCCGATCACGATTTGTGCCGATCAATAAATCTATAAATCCATTGGAGGGTCGGGAAAATCCACTTAATAAACATTCTTGGAAATGGATGGAGTGTGCATGGGTCAGCAGCATTTTGACACACATAGAAAGGCAATCATTAATTAGTGATATGTACTGTATTATTATTCCCAGCAGTTGTTTCTAGTCAATTACTCCTAAATGTATCCTAGATGGTATAATGTTGGAGATGAACATCTAGAAATATAAAAGCTTTAATGTAGCCATTTATATATTGTATATACTATCTGGAACATAACATTTTTTTCAAATGCCATAAGCACTGTTGGATGTTAAAGGGAAACTTTGAACACACAGCTGAATAGACAGTAAGAACCCCTTCACTAAGGATTCACATGCATATTTTATTGCACTTTACTTCAAAGTGCATCAATACAGAAATGTGCTGGGGTCCTTTTTTTAACCGCATCATGGTGCATTGATGGCCCATTCACAATGAAGTTAACACTCAACATACTGCTGGTCCCAGGCCAGCATCTTGGACAGCATTGAAGAAATAATTAGCATGACAGCTGGAGAAATTGCATTTTCAAAAGGAGTATTCAGAGACATCAGCCTCAATGGCTCCAGGCGCCCGTCAATTTGCAACTTCTAACTTTAAACCTGAACTCCAGACTTACCTTTCTTTTTGCACATTTGCAGACAGATCTCTCCTGTGTTAAAAGTGATGTTATTCCCTTTTTCCACACATTTAGGTTTCACACAACTAACATTAGAAGCTGCAGGTATCTTGAGCCTACCCTATTTCCTGTTTGATGGACTATAATGATCATCAGACCCCTTTTTACCCCATTTGTGCTGCCCTTATCTAAGCTCTTTTAGCTATTTGCTTTTTGTTGTCATGTCATTAAGTCTAAGCTTCATGTATGGGTATTTCCTGGGTGGTCTGTATGCAGATGCTTTCCATCCAGTGATACAGGTGTGCTGATACAGTGTATGAGAGGCAGTGCTATGAGCTGAGCCCAAGATGTAAAAAAGTTTACAGAAGGAACCATATTACCACTAGTAGATAACATTTAGCTAAGTCCTAGAGAACCAACATTTTGGGGTACAGATAACCCCTTTCTCAGGGAAGTTCTTTATGCTTGAGAAATAGAATGTGTACAGGAAAAGCCTAATTATCTTTCAGAAAAGATAAAAAATCTAAAAAACCTGCCAGGCAATTTACATGGGGTGGCTTATCAGAACAAAGGTTATAACTGGATTCCTCCTTCTTCTTAAAATTGCATTGGGTTCATAAAGGGCCTTTGTTTCAGGGAACAGTGAAGAGGTCTGACTCATTTCAGTTTACATAAACTTCAAAGAAATGTGAACATTTTCAAACACAACATGAAAAGTAGAAAATACCCCTATCTTATTCTAAAATAAACCATCTGTTCAAATTCTTGTTGCAAGTATTTGAAGAACTGTGGAATTAATTAATACTGACCTGCTGAGTAAATTTTAATTGCCTGGACTAGTCAGTAGAATTATGTAGCGTTGTACATAAATTAATGCTTACTGAATGTCCAATACTTGAAAATGTATATTTTTTTACTAATGCATATCATAAATATGAGCATATCATAAATCAGTATGGTATTTATTTTCAATTTAAATACCAGGCATACAGCTAAATACACAGATTAAATACATATACCTGTACAGGTAGTTCCCGAGTTGAGGACATTCGACATACGGATGAGTCCTATATATGAACGGGGCTTCCCTGCTCGTTCGTGTGCAGGATGGAGGCTTGATGGGGGGAGGGGGAGTTGTTTCTTTTTGCTTTGTTTGTGATTAACTCATAATGAGAATTCTATACAGAGAATGACACCAGGCTGCCTAATAATATGTTAGGACAAACATCTGGCCTAGTTGCATTTAATAAAATAATGTACCTGTTCTAACTTACATACACATTCAACTTAAGAACAAACCTACAGTCTCCGTCTCGTATGTAACCCGGGGACTACCTGTATATATAATATAAAACTTCTGTCTGTTTCAACAATTTACCCATTTGCCCTTATGGTCATTGTCATTTCTGAAGTAAGAAGAAAATGGTAGTAATGTCTGGGAAAGGAAATGAGGGGGAATTTTACACTAAGGATCCTATCTATCTATGATTCTCCATCATTGTAGATTGTTCTTCTTAATTCCCATTGGATCTCCAGGACAATTATCAAAAGAAATCTCTTTATCAGAACATACACAGTCCAAAAGTCCACTTTATCCAAAATATCCAAAAACCAATGTTTATCTATAGATATACCTAAATTATCCACCTACATGGCTGGTGTTACAACACCCAACAACTGTCTTTTTTCAGTGTGATTGGTTTAAAGTATTATGCCCAGTAGAAAAGCTGCAACAGGTAATTAAATGATTAGGACATGCCCTAAAGAAAGCAACAAATTACATTCTTTTGACTTGGTCTGGATTTATTGCTTTGCATAATGACTTACAAGCCCATGGTTGAAATGTAGTGATAAGTGAACCAAATGATTAATTCAGAATATCCATACTCACTCCCTTGTTAACAGCCATCAAATGAAAAAGGAAGCGAATCAATTGCAAAAGTGATAAAATATAACAATAAAAATCACAGAGCTACAAACTAGTGAATATTTTATAAACCACACTGGTACCACATAGTCATCAAGCACTTTGTCAAATAACTTGTGACCTCTCCTTTATGCCTACCACTGGACATCTTTACTTTACTTGGACGTCCTGGAGGAGATGAGGTGATACTTGAGGTGTCTACCATCATCTGTCAAATATTTTATAGATTATACAGTATTTAAGTACTATGGGATAATAACCAAGGTTACAATGTGGTCCTCAGACATTTGACATTGTTGGATCACCAAATCTTCTCCCTAGAAATGTTATCTTTTTGAGCTACAAATATTGGCCTAATGCATTTGCCCTTGGGTTCTCTAAGCAATCACTAGCTCCTCAGTATGATTCCAATACTTTTATTAGATTTTGTTTATGCAAATGTTCACTGCTTTGTTAATTTATTAAATTATGAACTTGATGGACACCATTTTGTACTCTCTTTTAGGAGTGTAAAGTGTTGAAACCATAAACAGATATGGGGTTCTGGAACTGTGCTGAAGAATGCTGCTTAACAAACTAAAGTTATCTGAAGTTTTTTTTTTTTTGTTTTTTTTCCATTGGAATAGGGAACGGGTAGAAATGTCAGGGTTTTCTTTGCCATCTACATGAAGATTAATCTTCACTTTCTGTCCAAACACAAAAGTTGGAAAGGAGATCTCTCCAAAGTGAAAATCTCTCCTCGGTAGCTGGAAGAATATTTTCCTCTGTTCCTTGTCTAGATTTTTCATCGCTTTGAAAATAATAAATCTAACATATATACGTAATAGCCCTCCTGATTACTGCACTTCCAGCATGCCTCACTTGTATCAGAATTAATTTTAATAAAGAAAATCGGAGAATGCTACCACCTACTGATTATTTCATAGGCTACCTCCTTCATTCTGAAATCTCTATTAAGTAAAGCTGTTCTGTCTAACATTTTCAATTTTTCATCCACTATGAGATTAAATAAGAGCCAGAATCAATATAAAGGAATAATCTTCCTATAACAGACCTTCTCCGTCCACCTCCACGTTCCTCAGTGTATATGCTAATATAAACAAGCTACCTTTTTTGTGATAATTGCGCTTTAGCTTATTCATTCTGTACCATTGTGGTTCCACCCTTAAGTATAATCTTCACATTTTGAGTTTAAACAAATTCCTAATGCTCTTGTGGGAGCCCGAGTTAATCAGATTTCTGTCTAACTGCGAAAGCACCCAGTGTTTGAACCATATGGAGGGCTTAATATGAGTACATAATACAAGTGGTATTAGCAGCATGTAATGATAACTGGACCATGCATGGACTGGCTACAAAGAATTATATTTATTTTACATGGATTTATCAGAATTTTGGGTAGATGTGAGAGAGTATTCTTCTCTTCTAAATATTATATTTTCTGTATCTTTCTGTACTCAAAGTGTGTTTTTCTGGTCCCAATAAAATAATCAAAATTAGATATGCACATTTTTTTCTTATTCACCTAAAGTTTTGACATATTAAAAAAACCTCTGCAACCTATTGGCATCCCCCATTTTATTCCACAGAAGCAGACTACTCACCCATTTGCACAAAAATAGCTAGCCTAACAAGTTTTAGGTCAATGCATGCAGGGGTTGCATTGACTGGAAGTTTGTTAGGCTAGCTAGTTTTGCAGGGCATTGCTAGGCCATGGCTCTTGAGGCAATTACCCCAGGGCTTTAACCAAATGCCCCAGTGTCTGCAGCTAATACTTCTTATGAGGGGGGGTCATTGTAGTAAAAGTTTATGTACTCCAAAGGGAGTAAGGCCGCTTGCACACTTATGGGGGAAAACTGTATAGCCAAACTGCTGCTTTGTACCCAGGCAAACGTCATCAAATATTTATGGGTTTGCACATGTTGCCCTTGTGGCTGTGGTACAGTTCTTCATCCAGAGAAGGCAAATCAACTGTGCAGCCAAAGGTGAATTATCTCTTGCAGGAACCATATTGTAATTAACTGAAGCTAGGTGCAACACTATGTATAAAATGGTTCAGACTTTTCCCATTGACTTGAATGGGAGTGGTTGGGAGTGTGGTTGAGCCTACAGTAGAACGCTTTGGTCAGCTTCAAGTCTGAAATGACCTTAACTGTCCTTTTGTGGGCCAGATATACAGGGTCTGATTTATTAAAGCTCTCCAAGACTGGAAAAGAGAAACTATAATTGGAGAACCTGGTAAATCCAGCAAGCCTGGTTTGGATCTGGTCCAGCTTGGGAGACATTGGCCTACTACTAGCCAATGACTCCATTCAGGGTTTGCCTAATCACCCAGATTTTTCCATGATAGTCTATTTTCTCCAGTCTTCTCCAGTCTTGGAGGCCCACAATTTCTACTTATAGCTAGAACATGTAAAGGAAGCCTATAGACTGACCATAGACAGAGAATTTCTCTCAACCTGGAAATCAGCAATACTCCAGGTACTAACATTTGGAAAGGACACCTATGGAAAAAACGAAAGAAAGCAAAAAAACAAAAGAAAAGCAAGAAAAACAGGAAATATAAAGTTTGATGTTCACTATTCCATTGTGCACATTTTACAGGTGGAGTGCCCTGGATTTATTAGGGGCCAGGCAATGTCTCTTTTGAAACAGTTTTGTATGCAGACCATTGAATATTCCTCATTTTTTTCTTACTGAAGCATTATAAAACTAGTACAACACTGCTGACACCAGCAATTTGCCAGTTAACACTAAAAGCCTGCGGAATGTATAATTACCATGAAATGCCTCACTAAAAATTTAATGGAACTTCTTTTCTGTGTTAATTGAACAGCTCAGAGAGTTGTGTTTATTACAAAGTATGAAGAGAGGGGTACAGAGGCCTAGGTATTTTAGTATGAAATTCATTTCTGAGATTTTCTTTTCTCCAAGGTGTCTGACCCGAGTTCTAATCAATTTCCCCATATTACTTAACCTTTCATTAGAAGGAGATAGCACAGTGTGTATTATTTCCATGATATACACAATAAGAGAACAGTCAAATAAAAAATAGGGTAAGAAAATTGAGATATACATGATAAATGGTGGAATATGAAAACTGGAGATAACTGTAAAGTAAATCTGTCTATAAAACAATATCCAAAGCAGATCTGTAAAGACGACCTTAGATGGTTACCTACATTGCTATCCATGCCGCTGATCACTTAATTTTACTTCTGAAGCATCTTTAGAAACTACCACTAATGGGAATGTAAGAATCCTGGTCCCTCAGTGCTTTTAGTGGTTTGTTCCACCAGCCCCTATATCACAACTGTATAATGAAGAGGGTGTTCAGTGTGAGGACCCATGGAGAGCAGGGGAAGACCAGGAAATGCACATTGCTAGATATGTCCATTTCTGAAGATACTTTAGCAGATGATTTCTCTGTTAAGGTGGCAAACAGTGGCATGGACAATATGAGAGGTACTTTTTGAAGGAAAAACTTCCATGCAGTGTTTCTCAACCAGGGTTCATTGAACCCTAGGGTTCCTCTAGAGTTTTCTAGAGTTTTCTTTTCTTGAGTAATGAGTAAATCAGGCCAGTTTAAGTAAAACCAATGATCTTTTTGGCTATCTGTTAGGGTGACGTTCTTCTCTTTATATCAGAGGTATTCTACGTAATGACCACTAATGCTAATATATAGTGAGTTGTAGATACAGTAATTATAGAAGAGGTTTCCTGAAGACCTGAGGGTTGTCTAAAAGGTTTGCCATGTTAAAAACGATGAGGGAGGTTGCTTTATGGGGTGGAGGGGCATGCATTAAAGGCTGGCATTGCAGACAAAAAATTTAACGGGTTAAAAATCTTTCTTAATAAATCCAAAATGAATAGTTACTGAAGGACTGAGCAGAATGGTAATATGAGTAGGTCAAATTTTGTAATACATCGAGGTAGTATTTTTCTTCATTCCTGATGGCCCAACATATCAGGTCAATAATAGCATATGAACAGAGTGGCATGGGAACATGAATATGGTAAAAAGCTTCTGGAGAAGCCACCACTAAAGTGAACCCCATGCACAAGTCTGTATACTCCACTGCCATCACCCAGGGTTATGGCCACCAACCACCCCCTCCAGCAATGCTAAAGCAGCAATATCCCTCATGCTCTGTTACTGCTGCTGACATCTTTGATGATCTTCTTCCAGGTTTGGAGTCTTTGGTCTTCTTCATTGACATGGATGGTGTAATCCCTGTATATGTGGACAGGAGCTAATTCATCTCAGCCCATTCTGTGCCAAGAAAAAAATGTATCTCCAAGCCAGGAGAAGGCAAATGTTTGACAGAAGAATCTTCACAAGAAAATCCTTTTCTGTCAGCATTTTTACTAAGCAGACTATACTTCCACTTTAAAAAGATGTTTGTATGCCAGATCTTATAGCAGGCATATGAACTGCTTTGGCTGTTGTAACACCATTACTCCAATTTTCTTTCATCCTGGAAGACTTCTTTATTACTAAATGTGCAAAATTTCTCAAATTTCCTAATATAAGATTCTTTGAAGTCACATAATGGCTTGTAATATGTTTTATAGGATATTCAAGCCCACATTATTTCAAATTCCCTTTCTAAAAAAGTGCAGTCATATGTAGTCTTGGATTTCATTTTCAGATCATTTTATATTAAAGAACTTGGATATTCCAGAATACCCCTTAGGTGCCTCTGTAGTACCTCTATATTGGTATTATTTATAGAACCTGGAATGGGCATTCAAAAGGTTTTTACCTGACTTACAGCCCTTTAGGCTGATCTCACCTGTCACAAATTTTATTCAGGATTTTGCTAACATTTATAGCTATTAATAATAAATGCATTCACAGCTGGAAATATGTTGCATATTTTTACTAATTAAAGTTTTTTTTTCATTTCCAATTTGCCAATTTGTACAGATGAGGTTTCTTTATGTGCTGTACAGTAAACTTGACATGAGGTGTTAAATGACATATCACATTACATTAAATTTATTTTAATCTATCACATGGCCTAAAATATTATCTTGTAAATGAAATGTCTAGGGCACCTATAAAATAGGGGAACACAGCTAATATAGGGGATTACAGCTCTGTGAAAAAATGGTCAATTCTACATAATCCAAAGCACCACGTGAAGAGATTGTTGAGTGGTTGTCAGTTAGGCTGCATACACACGTCAGATTTTTCTCGCCCGATAATCAGCATCGGGCAGATATCGGGCGAGAACCTGGCGTGTGTACAGTCGGCGTCGTTCATCGTCCGTGGATCAGTCCTGGCGGATCCACAAACGATGAACTACGAGCGATCCTAATGCAAGGGAAGGGGGAGAGCGCGCAGCAGGGTGCCGCTCTGTCGTTCTCCCCCTCCCCTCTCCATAGAGCAGAACGGGGCTGTATGTACAGCACTCGTTCATGCATCGTGTAGTCCTTTGTCGTTGGAAAGGATCGTGAAAGATCCTTTCCAACGACAAGAATTGCACATGTGTACACAGCTTTAGTTTATGTTAACCTGTGTCCAAATCTGCTGTTTTGCCTTCCTGTGTACAACCAACTTGCCTTGTGATCTGCTAATAGACTATTACCTACCTTCTGTAATTTTTGCCTATTTGCTTGACTGTGCATACTGTCTTCTACCTTGTACCCTTGTTGTCCAGTTGTTACCGACCTTGGCTTGAACTGTTGATTCCTGAATCTGTGTGCTGAATTAGCACTTTTGCTGTCTTGCTGTTACTCAACTTACCTTGAACTCGCAGCTCCAAATATTTCTCCTCTATGGCTGTTATGAACGTTGGCCAAAACTGTTGACAATTTTATTTAGCCCTTAAATTTGTGGTTAGCATGTATGCCTTTATTTCCTCCACTCATGGATTTGTTTCTCAGTGTGTATTTTTATGTTTTGGGTGGGGTAACAATTGTTTTTCCTAAATTAATTTTTTTATACTTATTTTATCACTGAACATGTGAAGTAGTAAAGGTTTATATATATATATATATATATATATATATATTGTGAGGGGTTAAGCTCAGGATCGCCTTTGCCTGGGGTCAAAGGGCACTTGTCTGGTTCATCCAATTCAGATCACACACTGAGGTATAAGTGTTAAGCTGACTTGTAGTCAGGTTCATTTGAAGGTTGCAGATAAAATAACAAAAATAGCAAAAGAATACCTCGCCTGCCCGGCACTTACTATACATCCAAAGTTCCTGTCTATGAGCTGGAGGGCTTCTCCCTGTCAGCTCAAAACAAAGCTTTCAGCAACCTTTTACTCAGGTTTGAGTTCATTCACACAGACCATCTTTCTGTATCCCCAGGCAGAGAGCTGAACTCACACAGACCCCTGTCTGTGTCTCCAAACAGAGCTGAACTCTCACATAGACCCCTGTCTGTGTCTCCAAACCAAGCTGAACTCTCACACAGACCCCTGTCTGTGTCTCTCCAAGCCAAGCTACTGACTAAGCTCCTGGCTCTATGTTATATCCCCACCCTTAGTGCTTCATCATTAATTATCTCACAGGTGAGAGTCTTCCACCTGCTACTTCACACAGGAATCTTGGGCAAATATATCTCATATAAAAGAGGAATCCTGGGCAAATATATCTCCCTTCCACTTCCAATCCTGCCTTGGTGTCACAATCACAATATATATATATATATATATATATTTATATATATAATTTATTTATATATTTGTTTTACACATATGTACAATTTTTTCAAGCTTCAAGATAGAATTTATGATTTATTACCCTAGTGACATTGATCCTTTTAGCTCTTGAAGTTGCATTTTTAAAGAAATCATTTTAATAAACATTCAATAATTAATTTGGACATTCAAAGCAACAGAACTTGAAGAAAAATGGTTGGTGGTTTCCAAGTTCATTGTGTGCAGTTCATTGGTCTGTAAGCACCATATGAGTAGGCATATGAAGAAACTAGCAATGAAATTGTTAAAATCTTCTGGTTTTGAGCTGACACTGAGCAACTGAGATCTCCTGTAAGAAAACTAACTACCTTTGCAGTCTCTGTAGAATTGATTTGTGTCCTGTCTTGGCTCCTCATTTACATTTTTGACTGTATGATTTAGAAGTCTCATGTATAGAGAGTCTAAACTGTCCATCTTGCTTTGACATATTTTTAACTTAAGATTATTTATTGGTATTGCCATTGATTACCACTTGGTGTCTGAAGATGGAGGAAGGACATGGAAGGCCGTCCAGTATCTCTAGAAGGAACCAGTTGATAGCTTTTCCAATATTACATTGGACTGATAGATTTTGCTACATAGCTTTCTGCTCTATCCACTCAATTGCTGCACCATCTGGCTGGACATTGTCAATAACGGCTGCTTGTTATTTATCCTTGTAGACTTGATTGATGTAAAAGAAGTTAATTTAAATACAGTATAAGCACTTTTGTTTTATTGAGAGTCTGAATATATTTCTGTTCAGGAGACCTAACGTAATATCATCTGTAGTGGTGAGCTATTGCTGGACCCAATATTGTTCATGTTCGGTTAAGATTTATTGTATACTTTATGGGTGTCTTGGGAAAGAAAATAAATTATAGTAGACTGGAATAAGCTAGTAAATACATCATGTGGTTTTAAAATCTTTACATTTGCTATTTAGTTAAAGTGAACGTGAAGTCCAAGTTTTTATTTTTTGCTGCTGGAAAAAATGTAACTAACCTTTTAGAGTTGCCTGCACTACTGAAGATTTTACTAGCTTGGTTGATCTTTTCATTTACTTAACTGGTGTGGTGCATGTGTTTTTTGCAGTTTTTCCTAGTCTAATTTTTAGCTCCTATCTTGCTCAGTATTGTCCTGATCATATGTGATTTCCATTTTGACCTACTTGATTACACGTCCCTGGTTACTATTTATCCTGTGGTTCTCCTGGGTTTATCCAACCATTTGATGGGTCTTAAATCTGCAGTTGTTAACTGTTTGAACCTATATTCTATCAAGAAAATTCTAAACACCTCCTTAGATTTCATATCCCAGGACAGCCCATATGCAAAATGACTTTGCTGACTACATCTGACGGATACAATGATTTGGCCTGAATATTGACAGGTTCCAGTTATTCTCCAGATCTATTCCTTTGGACATCTGTATTCCTGCAACATTCCCTGTATAAGTTTTTGGGAATGTGTGCCATTTCGTTTAGGAGATGTTGAACTCCTAACTTTCAGTGTTGACAGTTCACAAGATACCTTGCCTTTACGAAGCTATACCTGTGCAAAGTTATGTCCATTTCGTAGACCACATTATTTTTTGCAATCGCAAATTTTTAAAATAAATTTAGTCTATAACTATAAATACGGAACAATAATTTTTCCATTTAATGTAAAGATGAGTATTTTATTGTATGGTGAACTCCTTTATTTCCCCCAAAAAATCATTAGGTCTAAATTCTCCCGGGATACCTTACTTACTGTGTAGCTTAAACGAAAACATTGTAATAAGCAAGAATCAGCTCTACAGGGATTTGGCTTAGATGAGTGAATGGAATCCTAGAACATAATTAAACACCTGGGGTTTATAGTGTATAATTTCTAGGAAGATTGCGTTTGTACTGGGAGATTATTGCTCTTGTAATAGTATATTGTTGTTTGGAAGACTTATGAACAGGGCTTTTTTTATGTTCATGGAGCTTACTGATCTAGTTTTTAACCAAACTGTTGAGTTTAGTGTAGCTGAGACGAACAATCTGGAAGTTGAATGGGTCAAAGTCAATAAACATCTAAAGGATATTACCTTAACAATTGGATTAACTACAATCAACCTTGTAATCACAGTAAGGTAAAGTAGTATTGTCAAACAACAAGAATGAGGGTAGTTCTGTTTTATCAGCAGTTATACCATGTCATGTATGTATCACCAATATATTCAGTGCCACGCTAAAACCTTAAAAAGGAACAGAACTCAAATAGTATAATTTTGCCAAGTTATAGGGAAATTCTAAAAGTGTTAATACCCTGAAAAATCTACCTCCACTAAGGCCATTTCCATATGGAGACACAGTGAAAAGCAAGGAATGATAAGTCAATAATGTGAAGAAGTCAGATGCACAGAGACCATAGGCAATAATAATATCTAGCCCTTTAACCTCTACACTAACTGCCTTTTGGACACAGATTTCATAAACTGATTATTTCTCCTTACCCAAAAGTTACACAATTACCCTCTAAATGCTTA
>NC_092864.1:21241653-21400116 GCF_032062135.1 Pyxicephalus adspersus | reverse complement strand
GTTCCTGTGGTTCCTTGCCCCTCTGAGAGACGTAATCCTGCCAAAAGTTTTGAGACTCTCCTGGGGTCTCCTCTCAGCTGGAACGGCACTTGTAGAAGCCTTTCGATGATCTGTGAAAGATGTCAAAACTACTTTAGCTTCCCTAGCATGTGGGTGAATTCCAAAACAGTTGCTTCAGCTTTGTGTGGTTGCCAGTAAATGTAATCACAGCTTAGTTTCTTAGGAGACTCTGGTGACAAAATATCCCCATCAGAACTGCTAGGTCTTTCCACCAGACAAAGCCACTACAAAGCCAAATGATGATGCACCCTGGATGGATTTTTGAGATCTAGACTATGGAAATAATTGGGTAGTAAAGCTGGAAAAGAATGTGAGAGTCACAATATACTACCAAGATATCTTGATAATGGGGTCTCCAAGGGATAAAAGAAGCCTCAGCCTTAGCTTTGCTTATATTATAAGGACAGCTAGGAAACCAAATTTGTGAAATACAATACAAAGAAACCACCTAATACACATAAAGCAAGTCTACATTTCACAAATAAAGAAATGGATTGTTTTAGAAACTACTTCAAACAGCAGAAATATAACCTAGTAATTGAATGTTCAGGGCAGCAGTAGATTGTAAAGTTTTTTTTTAATAATTCATTCATCAACAATTAAAGAGGCCCTAAAATAGAGGATCTGCCTATACTGGAAGCCTTCCTAGAGCCTTTGGGAAGGTAAAGGAATGTTAAATGGCAGTGTTTCTGTGCCACGGTGTTGACTAGATATTTGGTAAAAAAAGAAAAACTCTGAAAGCAAGCACTTAAAATACCAGATTATAACCTGTATTAAGTAGGTGACCAGGTCAATTTAGCCAGGCATACAAGTGGACACGTTGTTCCAGTGTACTATTCTAGCCTTCATGCAGTCTCTCTAAAATCAAAGCAATTCCTTAGTCTCAACAATAATGGTAACTCATACTCCTTTCACAAAATGTTTATACATAAGTTCCATTTGTTCTGTGTACACAAAATAATACACAAGAGCTTCACATTCTGTAAGAAATAAATAATAAATGGTGATTAAACAAATAATGAAGTGTTTATTGAGTAATGTTCATCTTTCCAAAAAATGCATGCATTATTTAGATGCAATACAACTGTAATTATCTTTTCTGCAATATAAACATGAAAAAATAATTAATTATAACTGTATATTGTGCTATGGAAAGGAAAATTTAGGAAGCTATACTTTGAGATTACCTCTCATTTTCTAATATATGTTGTACTAATCTCTATTGATCTTTACCTATGCAACTTTTTGTCCATTTTTTAGTCGGAGGTACCACCTAAGCCTTTCAGCCTAGAATAGCAAGGACGTGAGAATTACGAAAACAGTATTAGTTATTTTTATTATCATATTAAAATATTTATTAAATTAATATATGTATATTATTACATTATTAAAATATTATTATCATGTGTTCTCCTGGTAAAGCAGCCAGTAATACACCACGTCAGGAAACCTGCAGCTCCCTAGGTAGCCTACTGGTGGCACTGGTATAGCACAACTTGCATGTACTTCCATTGGCATCCGGGGAGGGGGGGGAGGGGGGGCTTGTAACTACATTAAACATGGGGCTCATTAAAAGTAGGCCTATATATTTTGGCTTCACATAACTCCCTCTGCCTTAGCATTGGATCTGTATCCTTGGACCTCAATCCTTGTTGGTGCTCTGGCCACTTGTCCTCTGAAGTCCTAGCCCAGTTCCTGCTCCTGATATTCCTGTCTATTATATATAGTTGTAGATAGCTTACTGCTCTGTGTGTTTTAGGGTAGGTTGCAGTGTGTTTGAGAAAAAAAAAACATTTAACACATCTCTGGCTATTCAGTGTATGCTGCCAATGCCGGTCTCCCTCCTGTTCCTTTTGGAAGAAATCTTGACACTTTATTTCATTGCTCCTCCAGGACGGTAGTTGTGTTGGGACAACAAGCCACCTCCTTCTCTTGTAATCTCCATAACATAGGGAAGGTGTTCAGTATTTTACTGGGCATGGCCGATACTATTGCCTGGGATAAAACATTTGACTCGTCATGGACTTTCTTTTGGGAGAGTGAAGTAGGATCTTGGAGATGGAAAACTATTTATGCCATTGCGTCTACTAAAAACAGTAATAAAATAAATTACAACCAGAATCCCTATTGAGGCATCTCATGACCAACTAATTATTCAGTACAAAATATTACATCCCTCGGCTTATCTATGGGCCCTGCGCTTTCTGTCTTGCTCTATGTGACTTTCCATCATGAAGGGGGCACCGGTTAAATTATCTTCTATTAAACATGAAGCATATGATTTAAACCTGGACGTTCCAGTATCATAATTTTTTTCCCGAAGAAGCCTATCCTGTGAAATGCGTTGAAAGATTAATGAGACTAAAATGTATGTTTTATATGTTCAATGTTTGTTTATAAATGTATATTTCTTAAGGGTTTGAATAAATTATGTTTTCATTATAATACTTTTGATGAGGATATACATCTGATGATAGGTGCTTGGAAACGCTAAAAAAAGTGTGTAAAAGTATACTATCTATAGTAAAATTGGATGTGGCACCATACCATCACAGTTCCATAATTTAAGTTACAGGGCTGGTACCATTGCCTGGGATAAAAAAAAAACAGTGCATGGGATTATTGGCAGAATAACCAGGGATTATTTGCAGTTATTTAACAGATTTAACAAAACAATCTCAATTTGCATCCAGATACCATATGTTTATTTGAGTCAACATCCACCAGACATGGGCTACAAAAGGGTGATGCTTTGAATTGTTTACTTTTTGAAACTTTCACCATCTCCAACCACCTTTACTTACTAACCCACCTTCATTTTTGAAGCAAGATATATTCACCTAAATCTGTTGTCCAGATCCTTTGCTAGCATAGTTTTCAGGTGTGAAAGGCTGCCGATTCAGCACCAAAGAATGTTTGGAGTGGACAATCTCCAACAATTCTCTTGTACTGGTGTCAACACATTTTTTGAATGCTTAAAAGACCCAATTGTTGAACAACCAATTGCAAGTGTCTAGGAAATAGGAGGGGGGGGGGGGGTTGAAAGGGGGTTTGTTTCAACCAAAAGATTAGTTAAATGATACCCTGGAAAGAGAAAAAAATACACTTCCAGACTTTTTGGTTTTAGGTAAACTTTTGTTTGTTCTGTTTCTGTTTAACTAGGGCAGGTAGAATATAATGAGTTTTCAAACAGTTGTTTGCCATAGACTGAAATGCCGCTTCTGGCTCAAGAGCAGTAAAGTAAGTGATCCTCTGCCGTCAACAAGTATATTCCTGTACTCCAGCGTGACAATGTATTGATTTTCTCCACTTTGCTTTGGCTTTTTGAAACATTCTCTTGATTTGTTTGTTTGGTTGTGAATAGTTCTTACTGGAAGTTGTACTTTCAAAGTATCATAATCTTAAGTACCATTATCCAAACCAAACTACTGGAAAGCCATATCTAAAACAAATTGTTTAAATTGTTAACATGGTGTAAATGTTAAAAAAAATCTGTAATAGTTCACAATACAGTTTGCATTGTTTATCACAAAAATATCTGACATAACTCAAATCGTACTGAATGTAGGAACATAAGATTTAGCACCATTTTGTCATCGTTACATATTGGCCAGTAGAATATATCTGTGACTTGCTTTTTTATTAATTCAGTAATTGGATTTTCATGGATTTTTGCAAGTCATCTATAATAAAACTGCTATAATTTAATATATATTCTATACAAAAAACAAAAAAAAAAGCAATAAAATCACACTTTTAATCCCACAGATTAGTCTTTCTGTCGGGAGGTTTCTTCTATTGGATTCCGCGCTGTCCCGGTATCCGTCTTTGGATGTGCATAGAGAGAGTGCCAGGCGCCGCCATCTTCTCCACTCCTCTTCCGCGTTCTTCTTCCTACGTCACCCGATCTCTCACTGTGCGAGATCGGATGGCGTAGATTGGGAAAAAACTTGCCGATTTTACTGCACATGCATGGGATTTGGATTTTTTTTCCCTATTGATGAAAGGGCTCCTTCTGCACATGCTAGAGATTTGCTCAGGTATGCACAAAAGGAGCAGCCAAGAGCCTTCTGGTATGCATGATGTAGGTATCCCAGGAGACTTTGCACTTCCATTCATTCTTGATCGCCTAGGCAATCGAGAATTAAGGGGGCCGTGCTGCACTTATAGCAACACTAACAAAAAAATGATTTACTTTAAAAAAAAGAGGTGTCTGCGAGTTTAGGTATGCTTTAAGTGCTATTCTGCTTATGGTATCAGCAACCAATATCCTACTCCCATACTTAAAAGTCAGTGTAATTTCAAATTTTTGTAGGTGAACCATCATTCTTTTGTAACACAGCTTGGGCAAATGTAAAATCCCTCTTTGTGAATATTTCTATAGGTTTGTGATTTATATTTGATTTGGTTTGGTCTGTGATTCCATTGAAAACAATGTATTGTGGCTAAAGGCCATTTAGGACTTGTGATTGACTGCAGACTTAACAGGGCTCCCGACCACTCCCATTCAACATTTTGTGCACACGCTTTCAGATGGCTATGGTGGATTGCAATGCAGTTCCTAGGAGCAACATATTGCTACCTGTTGCCACGTGGTTGTTTTTTCTCTTCTGAAAAAGCATTTGTCAAACATTGAGGTTTACTGCATAAAAATTAAATTGGGATGCCTGGGAATGGCTGGTAATGGCTGTCTCAATGTCCTTGCTTGGCATAATTAACCAAAACTTGTAACTTCAAATGTTTCAACAATATGATTTTTTTATTTTTTGTCATTTGTTTAAATTTCCACTGAAAAAATCAGCATTTTTCAGTTTTGAATAGCCAGCTTGTTTATAGATATTTTATGAAAGGTTTTTAATTTTGAGTCAAATTATTTTTTAGAATTCTAAAACAGAAGACAACAGAATACAACAGAAGACTGCTTTGAGACCTGCCAATGATGTGCTGGTATCGTGGACAATGTTTGTGGTATGCAAAATGTGAAAAAAAATGTAACAATCCTTGTTTAATTCTTTTTTGACATGGCATTGCCAAATTGTTGGCTCTATCTTCTAGTGTAGGCACTTTACAGTCTTATTTAAGTCTTTAGGGTCCGGGCAAATCTGAAGCTCACCTATGTCTGCTTTGTCAACCATGACCAATAAATGTTCTCTTTCTGTGCACTTGTCAGCATTGACAATTACTCCAAGTGTTTCCACTCTGTCAAGCTTGTTTGCAAGCATTTCTTTCATTGCTACTGGGATTCTGTGAGAAGTATTGTGAGAAGTATATGTTGAGCGAAATAGGTAATTATTTCTATTTTGTATTCTCAAGGAAATCGTCCTAGTCAATGAAATACATCCTTTTACTTATTAGGAATATCAGAGCTATTCATAACTTATCACAATGCACTCTAAAAACCATCTACAGGCTATACAAATGAAACAGTTCTGCCACATCACACATTTTTAGCTAGTAGTTATATAGCACTGATATATTATGTGGTGCTTTAAAAAGTTCAGAGACTTGCCACTAACTGTCCCTCAAAGGGGCTCCCAATCTAATGTCATTGTCATATGTCATTAATGTAGTCTAAGAACAATTATTTGAAGAAAAGCAAATAACCTATCTCTCGCAAGTTGATTTTTAATCCCAAGCAATCTTGTGTAAACATTTGATTAGACTACCGTTCGTATGTACAAAAGTGGATTGTTTCATAGAAGTTGTACCATATACACTCCAAACTACACCACAAACTTTACATTTTTTTAACTGAAAATGCCAAGAAAAAAATATTAGCTTATACTTCAGTTACGCTATCAGATGGCACTGTGTTCTCATGTAACATGTATACCAACTTATTAATAGAGTTTGTTACACACTTTACATGAGGATACTATGTCATCTACTGCTGGTCAACAATAATGCAACAATAGGTGACTAACCCAACTCAAAAGTACAACATATTTTAACCTGTTAAAAGAGAAAAAAACAGATAAACAGGCTGAGCTCATGCGATTTTATGCTGTCTTCCAATAAATAAATGTTTAAAAATTACATACCATGGTTTTTTTTAGTCACGTTAAATTTATTGGCTTTCTGTTGTTTACTGTTTTGAAAATTAGCAGTGACAATCACATTTTGTGCCCTAGGTTTTATTGAAGTCAATGTATTCTTTCTTTTTTCAGGCAAAAGTAGGTACTTCAGTTTTTATTTGGATCATCCACAAGGCAACATTAGGCTAGAGCCAAGGGTTCAGGAATTGCTGGGAGGGGAAC
Source organism: Pyxicephalus adspersus (assembly GCF_032062135.1). Classification (NCBI taxonomy): domain Eukaryota; kingdom Metazoa; phylum Chordata; class Amphibia; order Anura; family Pyxicephalidae; genus Pyxicephalus; species Pyxicephalus adspersus. Next base: position 21,393,799 of record NC_092864.1, on the reverse strand, counting down.
AACTACAATCTTCATAGTCCTACAATAATTCAGAAAAAAAGTTTCTGATGGAACCATACCAGTACAGACGAAAAATTATTCAGCTACTTAGATTTGCACTATGTTCTGAGATTTGTATATAGAAAAATTGTGTTTATTTTTTATTTTGTGGGGGGTATCATATAATCATCCAACTTGTCCATCATCCAGTACAAGATCTTGGAGAAAAATTAATGAAACTCTGCACGAAAATAAATGTAACATTGCATGAACTTTTTAGAATGACACCCTGGAGGATGTGGGCCGTAATCAAAGCTAAAGGCAGTCCAACTAAACATTATACTTTTTTTTTGGACCAGGAAGTTTAGGATTTTGTACTATTATTTGTGTGGACTGTGACTCTAGATCTCTTTTAACTTTAATCAGCCAGTTTCAAATCAACTGAACACTATACACATACTTCTTCATGTCTTGTATAAATTATATCATTTCAAAAAAGTTGAGTCTTTCTTCAACTTCTGGAACCTTACCTTTAAAAATCCAGGACATGCAGTCATGTTCAGAAGTTAAACCACTTTGGAAAAAAAAAAACACGTTTTTATTTACAAGGCCATAAACTATTTAACGCTCTTAATGAAAACTCTACCCTAGTTTGCAATCTTTCTTTGCCGTCTTTGCTGTGCAAACATTTAGAAAGCAGAACGATGCCAAACCTCTTCTAAACACGGGGCTAAATTTACAACAGACGCGCTGCCAGGCAGTTGCCTACACACCACCCAAATTAACTGTAAATGTTAAAATATGTAAGCTGGCACTTGAAAGCTGTTAAAGAACTGTTGAGTTAAAGCTGAGCTTAAAAAGAATAAAAAGAAAAAAAAAGATTTTTGAAAAAAATATCATTTTTTGGAATGCTAAACCTAGAATGGATGAATTTCATAACTTCCGAACCGAAGTGCAAAGAACGCTATTTGCATAAACAGACATTTTTACAGTAAACAACGCTTCACTCAGTAAAGCGCATTAACATAGAAAAAAAGTGCTGTCAGAGCTTGTTACACCCCCCTGGTGAGTTTCAGTGTCAAAACATTTAAAAAGCCTTCAAATCAGTCTCCCTATTAACATTTTTCTAAATTGGAATTCTAAACTTGAGGTTTATTTCACTTATTTTTTTTCTGTATTCTCAGCGCCGTGACATCATTCAGACAGATCTGCTCCTTACATCCTTGCTGATCAGAAGCACTTGTAGTTATCTGCGATCTCTTTCTGCCAGAAAGACATTATCTTCTGATATGTTAGCATCTTCCTGTCCGCTTTCATCTGCAATCTTCATATGCCTTTCATATCTTTAATGTTAACTCATCTCTATCAATTACACTTTCTCTTTCTCTGGTATCAAACGTGATTAACTTTATGTCTCCTCTGATTGTTCTTCTTATTTCTTCAATGGTTTGCTTAGCAGTTGGATATCACTACCCTTTGTCTTTTTTTAATTTAAAGGACAACTTTACTTCTAGTCTTTTAACTTTGTTAACATGAAATTTAATTTACTAATATATTTCCCACCCTGGTTCCTTCTGGTGCCTCCCATTGTCAAGATCAATATGCGTCTGATATTTATGAATTGAAATTTTCCATGTGATATTTTATACATTATGACTGTAGGAGTCTCATAGGCCCCTTTTCAACCTTTTCCCACCCCTCATCTACCCCAATGAGCCAGACATAGTTCTTGGACAAGTGGTCTGCAGGCCTCCTGTTAACACACATAGCATTTTATTAGCATATAACCCCCAAAATATAAATAAAAAAGTTACCTACATTGAAATAAAGTTAACACAGATTGCAATTTCTCAAAGGGATCCACCACACCAGCTTTGGATTTGCACCATCCTGACATTACTACTCCCAGCCACACTACAACCCAGCTCAGGAACAATGTTAATACCCGTAGACTATCCCAAATCAAACTGATAACCTCAGTCTTGCTCACATCACTCAGGAGACTACACATTAAGGATGGGCCCCCAACCCCATTGTTACCGACACCAAAACAACCCTGCCTTCAAGGACCTCAACTTACAACCCAATATTCTTCTAAAAATGCCAGCAACCCCTCACACACAAGAACATTTCTAAAACTCAAGGAAGTGATGGTGGGAAACTATCACTGCCCTGTCTGACCTTTCTTTGACCTCCTTTCTCTGACCACTTTACCATTATTACCTCCCCTCCAACCCTAACTCTGCCCTTTACCAAACCACCAACTAAACTTTCTGGCACCCCAAAACAACTTTTTAACCCTTGCCTGTGTTCTTCCCTGTTCACCCAGTCATGTAGGCCTTCCTCTTACACTCCCTCACTTGCTCAGCTCCAGGCATATATTTACTTTTCTGCACTTCTCTGTACAATGCAGGTGGATCATGGCTGGTAGGGAGGTCATTGGGGTATTAAAAATATAGTTTCCTGATAACATCACAGCACTATTCACATGCAGAGTACACTAAGTAACACCCACAAGTGATGGTGAACCTTCATGAAATTCAAGTAATAAAAAGGGCGGCCCAAAGAAAGTCAAGCTGGAGAAGAGAGGGCTTAATTATGCCAGAGGTCCACCATGTAGGAAATCATGTGGGCTTTGATCTGACATTCTGAGTCTTCTAGTTTTGTGCAGTGAAATCAATCTTAGCTATTTCAGTGCTAGAGATGAGCCTGTGCAAGGTAAGACGTGAAGGTTTTTTTGCCTTCCTCTGGATTAACTATATAGGGTTTTTATTTGGGATATATTTATTTCCCTAGTGGTTGAACTTGATAGACTAATGCCTTTTTTCAACCTAACTGCTTTGTAACTATGTAGGTTCAGTAATAAAGTGTATTTAAATTATACTACAATAGACTTTCCTAATTTGCTCCCTTTTAGTTTGTTTAATGTACCATTGTACTATTGGAATTGTTTTGTAATAAGCACAAGAAAAAAAGACAATTGCCCAATGTGGAGCTGCTTTGTGACTTTTAAAAGTTAGTTGGACCCAACAAAATTATACTGGATTTAGCCAAGATACATTTTTAAACTATAATGCAATGCAGTACTATGGTCAACTTTTGAACTATGGTCAGCAAGATTGCATTGAACATAGTGTAAAATAAAAATTAGTTGTAGTTCATGTTGCCTTACAATGCTTCATGCATGTCATGTATGACAAGACTGATGTAGACTTACATTGGAGGACATAATTTTATCATGAAGTTGGAATGTATTTGTGTTATTATTTCACTAAAGGACTTTTACTATGTCATTGATGTTGGATTTACTCCTCAAAGATTTCAATGCAGTTCAGTGCTAGGTTCAGGTTTGGCAAACATTAAACAAGTTTCATCAAACCTTTAACAAATAGAACCATAGCAGATTCACCTATCTCTGATGAAGAATATTATTAAGGTATAATAAAAAATAATAATAATGCCTATGTATTAAGCACATTTATTCGAAGCAGCTTTGTCCCACCTTTGGTGGAATTCATCCTGCTTTCATCAAAGAATTTCATAATTTATTTTAGCGATAGCCATCTATTTCTTTTACAGGTTGTGAGATGTTTTTTATTCAGCTCACAATGGCTGTGTTTACTAATGAGATAGTTAGCGTATATGGCAGTTTAAGAGGCTCTAAATAGCTCCAATATTTTAATACATTTGGAATATTGAAAGACAGAAGCTGCATGTTAACAGATCATTAATGAAGATGAATATACATTATTGGAAAATCATAGCTATAACTCTGAGATGGAAATCACGCTGAGCCACTGCTAAACTGCAGGATTCCTGGAATCGATTGAATTACTTATATCTGGTCTTAAATCTAATATCATAATGTGCTGGTGCTATGCTTGTGTTCTGAACCTTTACATTCTAGAGAATGTTAGCAAATATGATGAAAAAAATTCATAAGCAGAAATAGCAGTAACTGTTAATGAAAAACTGGATGCTACCACTGAGCATAGGCAAACGTTACCCAAGGAGCTGCCCCTCTTATCATCTTATTGGCCAGTAAGACCACTTATACATTAAAGGGGAAAGTGTTGTGGGTTGGAATGACTTGACTTCTAAAACAAAAGCTAAAATTCACATGCACATTAAGGTACCTTTAAATCTGGATCTACTGGTCATCTTAAAACAGAATGACCAATGGAATGACTTCATATAATATGTTGCAGTAACTTGTCTAGCACTCAAAATATCTTACCAGCAGTTGAGTGCAAATTTCTCCAACCAGGAGCAAAAGGTATGTATGAGAAGATATTGGTCATAATGTCTAGTGTTTTGTTTTGTTTTTTTGTCTTTGTTAAGTCTCTTATATATTGTTATTTCATGTTATTCTATTTAGCAACAAAAGTCTCTTGAAAAACCAATGTGATATTTCTCCTTCCCCTGAGGAAGCGAGTTTCTTCTTGTGAAACGCTTTGGGTTAAAGCGAATATCTGATTTAAATATGTGACCCTTATGCCTTTTGTGGACTGACTCAGGAAGTTGTATTTACAAACGTATGTCTTTTATGTGGCAAATTAATTTTCATGAATAACATCAATAACATTTTTTTGATGTTTTAATATACTTTGTACCACAGAAACTTCCTGCCTTTTTAGATTGCTCCATTTTATGAGCAATCATTAGCCCACTATTTCAGTGGTTTTACAAAGTGTGTCTCTCATTTGGTAGTTGCCTTACTTGAGTATTCATATTATGGGGACTTTTTTGCTTTTTAATCCTTTGTCTGGTGGGTAATTAATATTGTGTTGTTTATAAAATACAGAACGCAGCACCAAGTAGCTTTTCTCATTGCATAATTACTTTTATAGTTTTGCTGTGATTAGAGATTTTCAATAAATGAAACTCATCGCATTATGCAATATTCAATAACAAACATGGCTGTATACCAGCAGGCACAAACTTCAGTGTCAATATAAACCTGAAAAATCACACAATAAACTTTGCACTTTTTTATCAGAAGTAACTCTGGTTGCTTGCAAACCTTCAAAGTTCTAGTTCAAACTAGAAAAAAAATTAATTTGAGTGTTTTAAAGGATTTTAAATGCCCATCTTTGGGCAAATGTTGTCTGCTATCATCCTTGCCAATCATCAACTTCTACTAATAATTTTTTGGATTTAAATCTTTTAGTATTTTTTATTCTTTGACCCTGATTTACTAAAGCTCTCCAAGGCTGGAGAGAATACACTTTCTTCAGTGAAGCTGAGTGATCCAGAAAACCTGGAATGGTTTTCTTTAAATCATTTGCTATTTGCTAGCAAATGTTTTGAATCCTGGACCAGATCGATTGCAGGTTTGCTAGATCACCCAGCTTCACTGATCAAAGTGTATTCTCCCAAGCCTTGGAGAGCTTTTATAAATCAGGGCCTTTGTCTCCATAATGGAAACCAGAGATCCAGTGCTACAAGCCTGACAATATGCTACAGTCTTATGGCACCATCAAAGATTCACTGTAATCACTGGAGAGCCAATAGGAAGAATCCCTGTCCCCCAGACATCACATTTGCAACCAAGGACAATTAAACTCTGCAGTCTGCAGAAGATAAAAGGCTCAGAATCCAATGCATTTCCCTGACCACTAATTAAGGTATTTTAAGCTTTTAGTGTATTTGTCTTTTAACTGGCCCTAGCCAGTCATTAGCCGTAGCTATGATATTATATTTACAGTATGTTGTCTGGATAGATAGATGTCCTCCAGTTTTTAGTGACCTTTAGAAGACTTGCTGGAACAATTTTGTCCATTTTAGTATCTACATGTATGTCAGTGGTCTTTAGTAGCCCCTTGTAACACAATAATGTATTTTAGTATTTTTTGTAGCATGTGATGGCCTCGTTTCGTGTAACATGCTGGTGGTCTCTAGTGATCTCTCTAACCACCACCAATATGTCTGTATTCTTTAGTATTCTCTTGTAACATGTTGGTGGTTTCTAATAATCTTTTGCAACATGTCACTGGCCTCTAACAGTAGAAATTTAGCCTCCTGTCTCCTGTATCAGACGTTGTAAAATAGGCACTGATTTCTGCTGACAGCTTCCTATTTTATTATGGTTATTGAAATGCTGGGTAAAACCATACCTATTTAATCTGCTCATTTTTTGTGTTGACCCCAAGCATAATTTTAAGAAGAATAAAATACTTCAATAATCAAATTGTACATTTATTTATACAGATCTTTAAATCAAATCAAGAAAAGATGGACAGATGAATTGGAATCTCCAAATGGCATAGCCCTGTACAGAAGGGCAACAGTTGGAATCTGTGATCTATGCCATCCTTTTAACACGCAAGTAAACTTCAAATCCTCTAAGTCTCATCATCCCTTTTTTTTTGTATCTTGTCTGGAGTTCCCTGTCTGACTTTTATTGGTGGGAACAGATTTAAAGCCCTGTGTAGACAGAAATACAGTTCTCATTTTTCCAGATTTATTTCTGTATTCATATATCACAAGAACGTTCACATTCCAAACTCAAATATCAACAATTCTTCATCACAGTCTTTGGCAACAGGTAGTATGATACAGACAAAAAATATATTCTACTACCCAGACTAGGCTATGTTAAATAAAGGTATACAGAACATTTATAGAGGTAGTGTATCTCTTTTTATAATACACATAAAATCGATAGTTAAATTTCATGTAACTGATTCTGTAATGCTGTAGATTACAATGTGTTATATGGACAATTGGGCAGGGTTCATTCATTATGTTCACTTAGGCAAGGAAGGAAAAATATGTGAAATATGGAAATATGATAGGGCCACAATTGCTGTATAAAATTATTCAAAGACACAGGCTTTTTTATTTTTTTAAAGAATTCTAATCTGTTATATTTCCTAATATCATGTTATAGGATTTTGTTTAATTTATTTAGGATTGACTGCTGAGAAACAAAGGATTCTAACATCACAAACAATAATAGCCTTGCCCAAAAATTCAATTTGCAAAGGTTAAGGCCATAGCGTTATTGAAGAGCTGTAGTTTTAACAAACAAAAAAATACTATTGGAAATGGAACCTTGTCACACCATGAGCATACTTGAACCAACACATAGCTTGATTTGTTTACCTGCTGATATAAAAATAGACATCAATATAAAAATCTTGCAATAATGACTCTTTCTGAGCTATAATAACCAAAATTAACTAATAACTAAAATTTGGAGGATGGAAACCTCATCATATAGATGGAGTAGTTAATAGAGAACATAATTTCACCTTAAACATGCCAAGTCAATTAGACCACAGTGAATCTTAAAGATGGCCTCCAGGTGAATAAAAAATGCACAAACGTATACAACTTTGTATTCATTATTACATTATTAGGTGTATTTGATTTTATCCAATCAATGTAAGTTCCTGTATTTGACTTGGGTTTAAGACTCTTTGGGATCCTGTAGAGCAGCGGTCCCCAGAGCCGCGGACCACGTCTCCTGTTATGCCTTGCTTGCTCGGGGCAGTGGGCGGGTTGTCTCTGGACACATCCCACCCAACCTCAAATCTCAGGCTCAGACCTGCCATTGAAGAGTGGTCCGGTTCTGGCATCATGACATTACTCTAGGGGAAGTTTCTTCCCCTTTGAGTGACACACAGCTCCACGCACATGCCCGGTCCAGGGTTTATAACTTTAGTGATGCGTGATGTCCAAAAGGTTGGGGACCACTGCTCTAGAGGAAATCTCAGACTGGGAGATTGAGCACTGTTCAATAGAGAAGAGAGGGAGGAGAATGAGCAGTCTGCTATGTTTTCTTCTACAGGAGTGCATAGCAGTAATTCCCACCACAGTGGGTTGATAAACAATGTTTTCCCAAGACAGGCATAACTTTTTGTCTCAGGTGACCACCATCTGACTTGCATACAAAGCTTTACTTAGCTGCAGATAATATATAGATGGAAGTGACCAGTCAAAGAAACTGACCCTTTGGTAGATAAAACAATTGTATTTTTTTCTGTGCAGCAGCTCTAAACAACATTTAAATGCAGAAAAGCACACGCCCTTAATAATACCATGCTCGGAGCAGTCATTTAGAGGTCTCATTTACAAAAGCTCAAGGGGACATCAATACCAAAAAAAAAAATATTGTAAATCCGATTTGCTGAGAACAATTTCATTGATCAATGTAAGAGAAACAAGAAGGATGCAATGTGATGTGTGTTCTGGACTAGGAGAAGTGGTAATTAATCCTAATCATAATATACATGGTCAAATTATCAATGAGGAGCCTAAATTTGTGCAAAGCTATTTAAACTTTTTATTAACTTTTGGAAGGAATGTTCTTCATTTGTATTATTTATTTTTAAGTTTCGTGCTTCAACATTTTGAATCACTGTCCCTGAGCAAGAATGCCACGGCTGCATTCATTGAGAAGATCCCGGGCCCTAGAGGTTAATTAACATCTAGTGCCGTGGATCACACACTGTTCTAAAAATCAGGGGGATTTTTTTTTTAATTTAAAGTTCAACCTTGATTGGCAAATTTACACCGGCCGTTCTCAATTAAAATTTCGGTGAGCGAGAACGGCCAAATTTGCAGTGAGATTGAGTTTAAAAAACTCGCTCATCCCTAGTAGTCAACATTTCTTCTGTCTTGCATATGTTGGTTTCCTGCTCTATGTACCATTCTATGGTCTTCATATGCTAGTTCTGGTCATACAAAGGTTAGCCGTGAGTTTGACATGAGGACGTGAGTTAAACATGTGCAGAAAATGAGAAACGTTAACTATTAAAAATATGATAATATTAATCTAATAATTAATTAATAATTAAAATTAAAATCAGATCTGCCACCAATAATCCTTGGCCCACAACCAGAAGCATATGAGATACTCCCATTAACATTTACACTAGGCATGAAGAGTGGGCATTCCTAGACAAGGTAATTCCCACACATGAGTCTTAGAATAGGCAACTGAAGAAAAAGAAACTAGCTGAAAGGCGAGAGCCATTGACAGCACAGATCAGGAGAAGTGGGCCTGTAGATGTGTTGCACCTCAAGATTGTTTATGAATATGTAAATAGTGTGACACCAATGCAGGATTGGAGGTGGAAGGGAGATATATTTGCCCAGGATTCTTCTTTTATGTGAGGTATTTTTGCCCAAGATTCCTCTCCTGTGTGAAGTAGCAGGTGGAAGACTCTCACCTGGGAGATAATTAATGAAGAAGCACTGAGGGTGGGGATAAAACATAGAGCCAGGAGCTCATTCAGTAGCTTGGCTTGGAGAGACACAGACAGGGGGCTGTGCGAGTTAAGCTTAACTTGGAGAGACACAGACAGGGGTCTGTGCGGGCTCAGCTTGGCTTGGAGAGACACAGACAGGGGTTTGTGTCAGTGCAGCTTGGCTTGGAGAGACATAGACAGGGGTTTGTGTCAGTGCAGCTCTATTTGGAGAGAGCTCTGTTTGGAGACACAGCCAGGTGGACTGTGTGAATGAACTCAAACCTGAGTAAAAGGTTGCTGAAAGCTTGGTTTTGAGCTGACAGGGAGAAGCCCTCCAGCTGATAGACAGGGATGTCTGATGTATAGTAAGTGCCGGACAGGCAAGGTTTTCTTTTGCTTTTTTGTTATTTTATCTGCAACCTTCAATAAATCTGGCTGCAAGCCAGCTTAAAGCTAATACCTCGGTGTGTGATCTGAGTTGGATGAACCAGACAAGTGTCCTTTGACCCCAGCAAAAGCGATCCTGAGCTTAACCCCTCACAATAGATACATGCATATATAATGTATGTGTATAAGGGATTATATGTGTGAGAATATTTGTGATCTGTTTACCTTTGTCCAGGCACATAGACCCCCTAGGGTATCACTAATTCCAGGGACTTCACAGAAGTAACAATAGGGTAATAAATACCAATACAGGGTTTGGTCAGGAAATGGCTGTAAAAATAGATAGATGACAGAACAGATGGAGTGGGGTGGTAACCCCCTATGTTGATCTTTGCTGACTCCTAGATTGGAGGAAACCTACTTGACTTCCCCAACAACTTCAGAACTCTTACAATAATTAATTACTAGAGTTTGAATTACCTTATCCCAAGCTATGGGAATGCTTCAGCCAATAGTCATCTTTCGGATCACACCCATTAACCAAACCAAGAGCCCCAATGATATCTAATGGGAATTAACCATATAAAATTGGAACTGAGACAATGGAGCTCTCTTGCTCTTGCTCTTCTCTCCTGAATGCATTCCCACTGTCTTTTTTATGTCTATTTTGTTATTGTTGGTATTTGGTAATATTGTATTATGTTCTAACCAGTATTAGATTATTACAGTGGTTACCTACAAACAGCCCTATTTTTATTTATTGTATGTTTTATTGATTGAAGTTCCTATCTCTCAATATAAACCATGACTGTGGCAAGCCATAGCCGTGCAGATGCGCCTTACAAACTTGCCCTTCCCCTTAATTCCAATCTCCCACCCCCACCCCCTTAAAATACCCCACATCCAAATACCCCTACCAATGAATTACCACTCAAATCATTGCTTTAATGGCCCTTAGGCCTTTTATTAACAGAATTATAACCAAAATTAACTTATTATCCAATAAAATATAAATAACAAGATAAAAAAACAATATAAATAACAATATAAACAATAAAACAGTATAAATAAACACACATACATAGAATAACCAATATAACGTAATAACACCATAATTTAAGAATAAGTACCAGATAAACAATAACAAATTCTAACCATATTGCTTTCCCAACTTTCTTACTGGTTGCAGGTCCTCGAAGGCCACCACCTTACACCTTTTTTGGGGTCTGCACCTTAAAGACAGTTGCTCCCAGCCACCCATACTCCCAGCTCGGTAACCAATATATCCTTTTCTTGTGCAGACCCTCCCCAAAACACCAGCACACTCCCCCTGAGGACCTCAACCACCCGCCCTACTAGCCGAACCAGCAATCAAAAACCCAAACTACCAACCACATAAGCCCTAGGGAGGGAGGGTGGTAAAAACTTTTCCTGAATGCTGTCTCGCTCTGAAAGTGGGGGACCCCCCCTCCTGCTGTCCATTTTAACTACTCTTGCTCCCCTTAAACCTCCTCCCGCTCCTTCCCCCCTCCCTTTCCTCTCGCTCACTCCCATCCAAAACTTTTAACCCTATGCTATCTGCCCCTGACTGCCCAGTCATGACAGCCTTCTCCTATGCTCCTTCCTCACTCGTTACAGGGCTCACTATATTGCTGTGCATTTTATGTTTCACTCTGTTTCTCAATCAACTGTTTGAATGACTAGCTATTATTTGTCCATGAACCTTCATTTATTGAATATATATGTGCATTGATAGGGTGATATAATCTTCATATTTATGCAGAAAATATTCATAATCAACAGACTTGTAAGTTCTCAGACGGAAAATGATGCATGCTTTAAGTACCTAATTCCTCTTGTGTGGAAAGTGAAACATGCAAGGAAGTGGGACCATTGTGAAAGAATAAAAGTAATGATGATTTTATATTCAATATTCTTAATATACTTTTCTCAGTTCTTTAATTTCAGAAAATTAGAATAATACAATCCCATGTCAACATTATTAGACATTAAAATACATGTCCTTAAAAAAATCAGGGCAAGCCCTAAAAGCATGTAAACACAAATATTCAAGATAATTAAAAGATGATCCAGTGCAGTAGAAGAAATCTAGAGTTTTAATTCCCCCACAGCACTAGATCCCCCCTCCCCCCTAGATCTCCACTGAAAAGAATATAATAAATGTAATCAGTGAAATCTAACCTCTTGCATTTCTCTGATTACCTTTGTTATATTCTTTTCGATGATAAAAAATACATTGTTCAGCATAAAATGAAACAAAAAAAAAGATATCACTCCAATATTCATCTAGTCACCTCTGTACCCTGTGAAAGCTACACTCTGTCCGGCTGTTGCCACAGGTCTTCTGGGTTGAAAAAGATCAATTTGTCTGTTGACTGGCTGGAGAATATTCAAGAATATTCAGCTTTAAAAATATTCAGAGAATTCTACATTATTGAAGAATTGTTTTTAAAAAAATATTTTAAGCTTATTGGCCTTGAAAAACAGAACCTTTTTCTTCCCACACATGGACACATAAAAAGACCTTCATAGTTAACTCCTTCAACAGTTTTAAACACACTTCTTCATCCAAAGGTGTAGTCTAAGCAGAAACAAAAAACAGCATTTTTATGGATATGCAAATTTTGACATTTAGCCAAAAGTCAACAACAGACTTCCCAATTTTTGGAGATAGGGAGCACTGAATGTAAACAAATGGTATTCTCCTTTTCTGCAGATCATAAACAGTGAATAGATAAACAATGATTGGTTAAGCTGATATTTTTTTAATAACAACTATGTTTTTTATATATTAGAGTTTAAAAGTAACAAATGAAATAATTCAGAGTCTGGTTGAAAGGTGTAATGGAATAAAATATATGTTTAAAAATCGAATAATATATTTTTATGGACGTGTAAATATCTGACCAAGGTGAGGGACAACAATGGAGGAAAGAAGGACTGATGGATTTGATTTTAAAACAGGAGCAGACCCTTCAAATCAGGGACAAATTGGAAGTATGGTCAACAATAAAGTGCTTGTTGAGTGGCTTTTCTTGGCCACTGAAAAAAGAAGAGAACAACAACCATGGCTGTCAGGACAAGGGAAGAAAAGTCCTTAAAGGTTGTGACCAATGGCCTGGCTGGTGACAGTACTGAGAGAAGAAACACCTTTATATGATCCAAAGAGCTGTTCATAAGTTGAATAGTTTACATCTAGCAGTGCTTTCCATCTTTTTTTGTTAATTTTTTGTCATCCAAATTCCTTTGCAAATCTAGATATTACCTACTAGAGGTAGCCTTGACTTCACCACTGTGATACAGAAAGCCAAGAGACCAGAATCTCCATATAGATAAAGTAATAGACTCATCTTTATGATAGGAAACTCTTGTATACCAGCATAATATTTCATGGCAAATTCCTTTAAATATTTGCAGAAAACACACAGAGGGCACCAAGATTCAAGTAGGAATACACATGCCTCTTGTATTTGGACAATTTTGATTTTAGCTTTAAAGCAATCTATTTAGATTTGTATTCTAACAATATCAGTTGCATAGCTTTCTCCTAAAGTTAGTAAAAAGTTTTGTCATAAAAAGAGGATTTTGGCTCTACCTACATATTGCCGATTGCATCTTGACATCTATTTCTATGCTAGGCTCAGAGTAAAGCCAAGAACTCCTGGTGTATTAGTTATGCAATACTGTACATGACATCAACTATCATTCTCATTCATTGCTTATGTGTCACTTTAGATTTCAAGGGCTGTAAGGAATAAATGAAATAATGAAAAAAATAATTTGCAGTCCAAAGAAAAAAAACAGGTTGGTTTGTAGTGGCTAAAAACTATGTTTCCAGTGACGGTAGAATGAATGTTTGCTGTACAGACATTGTTGTTCTATTCTATAGAGAGGATGGATGAGCAGGAAATACCCTACTGTGTCCTCTCCAATATTAAACAATTTTGGTGATTTGCGGTTGGTCATCACGACGGATAACTAAATGACACCAGGGGCCAGCTGTACAAGGCTAAAGGCATCTCAAGTTTGGAATCTCTGAAATACTCTTCTCTACAAAGAAGATATATCTAGGTCACTCAGGACTGATGTATATAAGATACTATGGTATATAAGTACAAACAGGGCCTGGTTAATAAAGCTCTCCAAGGCTGGAGAAGATACACTTCCATAAGTGAACCTGTGTGATCCAGAAAACCTGGAATAGATCTGGTTAAGGTTTGCTAAAAATATTTGCTAACAAATATCAAATAACTTTTAAGATATCTATTCCAGGTTTGCTGGATCATCCAGGTTCACTGATGAAAGTGTATCATCTCCAGCCTTGGAGAGCTTTAATAAATCAGGCCTATAGAGTAATGCACACTCTCTTTAAACACAAAAAAACTCAGAGTACAGGTATTGAAAAACATTAAAATAGCCAAGCTACTTTAGGCAACAGCGTTGTAATGGAAATATCAGTGAGTGACATTTTAATACATTTCTAATAAATGTGCAGATGCTCTCGTAACAGCTTGCCACTGATGTTATCACTATGCCTTGTATTTTGTCTCAGTTTTATTTTATTGTATACATTTATAAACTTGGTGTTATTTTAGCCTTGTCAGCCACGACACATTTTTTATCACTCACTTAAAAAAAATCCCTAACACTTTGAACATGGACATGGTAATTTTCTATCTTCTTGCACTCCAGGTGTTTATTTTTTAATTTTAAAGGACCAACATTTATTTATTTTATATATATAAAAAGTCACAAGTTTCTATGTTAAGACTGGTGTAAGTGTGTATTGGATTTGTTAGTAGGAGGCACACCTGCTTCCAGATATTTACATTTGGTTGATTGTGGGGACATGGTTGTGGTGTTAGGCTACTGCTGCATTGTTCACTAAATAGTTTATATTTGGATATTAAATAAGGTGTGCCTAGTACAAACAATCATATATACTGCCAAAATATTTACCATTACACTATTATTAAATATACATCATACAGCCAACACATTTCAGAGGGCAGATCTCTTTCTTCAGGGCTTTTTGAATAGAAATAGGAAAAAATAGGAAGCAATATTTTTTATACAATTGCCCATAACAAGAGTAAAGCTACGTACACACTTCCAATTATTATCGCTGGTAAACGAACGACGAACGATCCTGCACGATATCTGCGAACGATCGTATAGCACCGATCCTGTACATACAGATAACGACACGATCGTTCGCAGATATTGTACACACGATAGATGCATTCGTTTGAACGATACAGGAAGTGACGTGCACCACAGGAAGTGAGCGAACGTTCGTTCACCGCGCATGCTCAGACCATGAACGATCAATGAACGACCGTACACACGATAGATGGTCAACGATCGTCGTCCAATCCGATCCGCCGATCCGGTCGTTCATTTCCAAGGACTATCCTCGTTCGTCGGCGTCTTTGGTTACTTTTTTTACAAACGATTTTTGCCCAATCGATCGTTCGTCGTTCGTTCGTCGTTCATTTCCAACGATAAAAATTGGAAGTGTGTACGCAGCTTTATGGTTTTCCCCCAAATAGTATAGCCATATGAAACACTTTAATTAATATTGCATACATTTTACCCTGCAGTCTCAGTCTAGTCTTAGTCTATCCACCTCAGCACCAGAAAACTTATCATCAAATTTATTTTTTTTTGCAGCTGGGTTCCCCAAATATTTGTTTGATCTACATTTTTGAGAAGTTACCCAATGATTTGATTTGAAAGTAGCTGCCATGATAGGAAGAAAGAGTGAGCTCTTGGTTATTCTGTCACTAAAAGTATTAAGGAATGCAATTAATCTTTTCAAAATTTATGCAAACTATCCAAAAAAAGAAGCAATTTTTGAAGCATTATAAATACAACTTAATAATAATTATAATAGGAGTACAATGACCGCAGCTGGGTTCCTCTTTCTAAATGTCTTCCAAACTATGTCTTCTTTAAAGCACATTGTGTGCTCAGTGGCTGCATTAATGGAGCAACTTCGCTCAAAACGAAAATGTTTGCAGGTTCACCATTATACCTTTATTTTATATGGTTTTATCCTCCTCTGGGTCTAGTACCCTTGCATTTTAAACATGTTCCTAAAGCCCTCATATACTATTAGACTTTTCCTCTCTTTTTACTGCACGTTCCATTTCTGCAAGGTCCATGTTGTGTGGCTCATTAAGGAGTTCCATGCTCTGGGGTTGCTTTTGTGGATTATCTGGAGGAAGAGGGGTTAAAACAGGTTAACCTTACCAAAGAAAAATTTTTTTTTTGGAAGCCTTATTACATGTGCACCAGTTCATAACAACAGAGCATGGTCTAAGAGTTAGGTGATGACATTTTTTTTAGAACCTTGAATATCCGGGGACGACTGATAAACATTAGGAAGCAGTTATCTATAAATATAAAAGAACCTTTTCACAAGGAGATTACCATAAGTGGTGGTGTTTTGTATTTCTTGAAGTTCTAGTGCCTAGATTTCCTGCTTCATTATTGTGAATGAAAACATTAACAATAATGGAACATTTGCATTGCAAAAACAGTTTTCACTGCAGTCAGTTAGCTGATCAGATCTAATTGAAAACCTGCTGATAAACTTGTAATTAAAACAGAGGTCTCAGCCATATGCTTCGGGTGCATACATTTGCAAATATTAGTGGAAGCCACAAATCACAATCAAGGTGACTATAGAAGTGTAGAAGAAAAACTGTGCTTGAAAACATTTTACTTATTCAGTTTCCGTGTTTGACACTTTGCTAGGGTGTGATGTACAAGCATCAAATCCCAAGATTGTTGAGATTTACAGCGGACCTTGCAGTAAAATACAATGTCTGGTTATAATATATGCCACCTACCCCTGTAAAAATTGCCTTCCAAAATACGAAATAAGGTACAGTTTATACATACCTTACCCTTGTGTAGATTTTGGTTTACATCACACTTTTTCAATGGGGATCCTAGGTAATGCATGGTAGCCCAAATCTCATAAAAATCTATCTTTGCACTAGACTCCAGTACATTCTTGCCAGTTTTACGGGACTCATATATTCTCAGGAAACTCCCCAGACATACAGTAATGCTGTGCCCAATGATGGGAGAAGCCATGGGTTGGATAAGTATACCATCTAACTTTTCCTAATTGTTTATCATTATTCTTCGGATTCACAGGAATCCTGTCTGCTAATTTGCCAGTTTCTCTTTTTGGCATATTTTATGGTTGGAGCAATCTAACAGTGTACTCACCAAATACTAAGAGGTTTTGACTTTACAATTTTTTTTATGATGCTAGAAAAAATTCACCAAAACAATGTAGCATACACCTTTACAATTGAATCTCATCATCTGGGCCTGGAGTTCATCTCTGTATTAGAATCTTGTTTTATAATTAGCAGAACTGAATTCTGGGAAACTGGTCTGCTTTGTAGTTAATTGCCTCTTCCAAATACACCTTTTGCTCATTATAGATTTATCTTCTAACTTGACATTTTGTATCTAGCTGAGTTCTATATCATAGATCGGACTGACTGGCTCCTCAACTCAAGAGTAATTTATAAATCTCTGTCCGTTAGTTAATGTTTTTTTTTAAGCTGCAAAAGCAACAATATAAGACCAGATGAGTTATTCCCAAGGGAGTACAGACATATTTTCCCAATATCAAATAGGTGGCATTAAGTATTGACTCAACTTAAAGACCTTGGAAATGTTACCAACATATTTTAGTGTTTATTCCCACTATTGTGCTATGGTAACACTCTCTGCACAGTGCTCTTGTGTTACAGGCACTGAAGCTATCATACATCCAATATTTGTTCAGTTCTGGTGCCTTAGGAAGCCCAAGCAAATAAATGGACTGCCGTGATCCAACACACACACTAAAAGGTCATTGGTTAAACTTATTACAAAAGACTTCCCCTGTGTAAACTTACCGGAACATAACTCAACTATAATCATCATTCCAGGTTTGTTTCTTTTTTATCATTGATATATTATTATTCATATTATTCTTATTCTTATTATTCTTATTCTTCTTATTATTATTAATAATAATAATAAACAGCACCAAAATATTACACAGCACTGTACATAAAATAGAGGTTGCAAATGACAAACAGGTACAGACAGTGACACAGGAGGATTAGAGGACCCTGCCCCGAAGAGTTTACAATCTAGGAATACATCATTGCATGCACAAGAGATGTTCCTGTTGGCATAACATGGGTTATTGATAATAGGAAATTTGAGGGCCTTGGCTGTCTTTTTTATTTAGAGTCAATAACACTAGCTACATCCTTGCTTTTGGCAACACCATAGGTTTAGACTTATCTGTATAATTCACTCAAATGCTATATTATATTTACTGGGACAATTACCACTGGGAAATCCCAGCTCTGGAAATATAGTTTATTTTTTAATGTAAAACTATATATTCATGCAGCCCTTACTATGTAATCCAGTCTGATTGTGTGTTAGGCCTACTGATTTAAATTTTTAGAGAAGGGAAATTTTCTCCTTTTCACCCATATTAGTGCTTTATTGCAAGGGAATGGCAGTAACATGTTTAATACCAGCTCAGAAAGCAATTTATGTTACGAATGGGACAAATTATGCCTAATAGTAGACATAAATATTGAGCTACCTTGCTGAAGAAATGTCCAAGACATGGAATAGGTGGATTACCTGAAACAGTTGGGCAAGCTTCAGCTTGATTTTACCCATTTATTAGCTTGGGACTTGGGCAAGATCAAGTTACTTGAAACTACCACAGGTATGGGCAAGTATCATTGAATTCCGTCACTCATACCTGCAAATTTCTTCACAAAATATTACCTAGTGGAGAATCCTACCATGTGTTATCAATAGCAGTAATGGAGATAGTTGGGTGAATGTTAGATTCACAGTTTTTTAAATATATGTTGCTTTAAATTTTGACTTAGAGTATGGCTATGTCCTAATTCAAAGCAAAAGACCTGTAATTTAAATATGTTCATACACGTACCTGTTACAATTCATTGTACACCAATTCTTAAGCAAATTACAATGCATCCATTTCTAATAATGTGTGAAAATGTGAATAAAATAAAATCTCAAGATAATATCTAGCAAATAAAAATAGAGATGAAATAGATCTGTAAAACCAATGTTTCTCAGCATTTTCAATTATTTAATACTTTACAAAAGCCAATGTTTAACATGTACCACCTGGTATGAGTCACCATACCTCAGGTACTGCTTGACATGTGAAAAAATAACACCAATTATGAAAAAAAGTTTTGCTAACTCTCCCCTTCTCTTTTTAAAAAGCTAAAATTGCTACATTGAATCTGTTTTATATGCAATTCAGCATTTGTTGAAATGTAGATATGATGAATATACTTTATAAAGCAAATTGACCTTGTAAATCTGGTTGAGGTACCCCCGGGGACACACATATCATTTAGTGGGAACCTGTGTATTAAAAGCAGCAAAGCTTTGCATTTGAAAAATGTTCTGATTACCTGTGTCAAAAAAGGCAAGTCTCAGGGAATGAATAAAGAGTAATGACCTTTAGCTGCAAAAGATCAATATATTCTTTAAATGCAGAGCGTGAAGTGAAAGCAAGGATTATCCCATTTGTTGCACAGATAGTAGGGCTAATTTTTTAAATAAATATAAGGTAAGGTTTCTTGTTATAAAAGCAAAACAGATTTTATACAGTAACAGATCTCTGACATTTTAGAGTTCATAAAAAACACTTATGTGCGTTAAAATTGTTACAGCAGTAAATGTATATGTTTGTGGGTTTTTATTAATCCCAGCACACTAATTGCGTGTAACAAAGGACTTGTTTATCAATTACCTAAAACGACTTGGTTGTTGTCCAAAAAAGAATTAAAATCAATGTTTCCTGCAAAAAAAAGAATACTAAAGTAGTATTAGGCCCTTAAACTATAAAGCTTGCACCATTTTTACTATAAGGTTTGACCCTGTTACCTTCACACTATTTACCAGTATTTGCCTCCAATGCTCACTTTCCCAAATTTGCAGGTGGGGAAGAGGGATCAAGGTTTGCCAAATGGAGCAGGTAACCTCCAACATCAGGATACCACTTTTCTTGATTTCCAATGCCCAAGCCATGATGTGCATGGTGTCCACCGTCACTAGTCTTTAGCTGATTTCTCCTTGCATACCACTGTAATTGTTAGCCAGGAGCTTACCCAACCCATAATGCACATGCATGCTCACTCTGATTGGGCATCCATCTACATCAGTGTACCCTAGGCAGCAAAATTCACATCAGGGTGGCTACGATGGGCCACCTGGTAGACCCTTTAGGATAGTATTTGTGCCTTGTATGCAATATATCAGGCTATACAGACAAAGGGGACAGCAATATTAAAAGTATATTAATAATCTTTCTTTCTACAAATGTTTAGACCCACCTCATCATACAGTATTCCAGGACAAGATCCTCATTGCTTTAAAAAATTGGGGTAATTCCCTTCTTAAACAGGTGTAATCAGAACAGAGGTCTCCATCAGTATCTTCCGGTGACAAATTCAAACTATGGGATGTCCCATTGCTTTTTGTCTCAGTAACTAGGGATGGGTGAGAATGCCTGTGGCATTCTCCCAAAAGTTCTCGAAGATCCGATGGGTCAGCCGGATTTTGTGAAACCATCAGAAATCCAGGAAATCACTATAGGAGGATTATCCCGGCTCCATTCATAAATACAGCCGTGGGAATCCTCCTGTCAGTGAACGATCCGGGCACTACACTGAGAGGAGGATATAAAAAAACAACCAAGAAACAACTTTTGGCTACACATTTTGTTAACTATTTACATTTACATTTTGTTAACTACTTTAAACTACAGTTTAAAGCCTAACACTACTTTCCATATATACTCAAGTATAAACTAAGATTTTTTTACATTTAAAATGTATTTAGAAAACGAATTTTGGTTTATACACAGGTTACACCAGTAGGTGGCACTGTGTCTTCATGTAATGTGTATACCAAGCCCTTGATAATAAAGGCATGATACATGAGTTTGTTACACACTTTACACCACCCACTGCTGGTCAACAGCAATGCACAAAAGATCATATAAGAGCAAAGTGACCCATTGTAACCAAGTCAAAAGTACAAAAAACTTCAACCTGTAAAGAGGGGGAAAAAAGATAAACAGATTTATTTTTCCCTCTTTTAAAAAAAAAGTTTTAAAATAACACATCATGGTTATATGTATTCTTGTTTATTGTATTCCCATGTCCAGTGTTTACTGCTTTGAACGTTATCAATGATAAACATATTTTATGCCCAACATTCAAGTCAAAGCATTTTCCTCTATTTTAAAATAAAAATAATATATTTATTTATTTATTTTCCAATTTGTTTATATTCAAGTATATACCATTTTAAAATTTAAGCTCAACTGCTCTTTCCACCTTCCCATTCACTCTACAGCTGGATGTTATTTTTATACTTTGCATTGTTTGTTTATGTGTTTTATCTCTATTTCTTAGTGTTCCTATTGCATAGGCATAGTATAAACTGTTAATGTGTACATTACCCACTATTATTTATATTATAATCTGTACAAGGCTACATAACACTACATATACTATATAAATAATAAAAATAATATTAATAATTGTTTAAGGGACGGTCTCTCATCCTTCAAAG
The DNA here is from genome assembly GCF_032062135.1 of Pyxicephalus adspersus. Classification (NCBI taxonomy): domain Eukaryota; kingdom Metazoa; phylum Chordata; class Amphibia; order Anura; family Pyxicephalidae; genus Pyxicephalus; species Pyxicephalus adspersus. Next base: position 21,372,548 of record NC_092864.1, on the reverse strand, counting down.
CACATGGGCTCTAATGGAGACGCTGTTTTCATAATGGTAAGCAGTATGTCTTTCTTATAGTGTTGGTCGAATATCTTACATTATTCTATTCGACAGGTATTCGATCAAATAGGGCAAAATTGTTTGGGTGCTCGAACCTCGAATTCCAACATCAATAAAGTCAAAGGGAGGAAAAATTGGGGTTATTTTTTGGGACTGTGTAGAACTGCAAGAGCAATCAGGGGACAGCTCCGCTCCCCTGATTGCTCTTGCAGCTCCAGTGTAATTATAGTATGTATTCTTGGATAGAGATTCTCTATCCAAGAACACAGGAGTCCCACGGGATCCCCGGGCACTAAAGGCTAAATGGGGACAAGTCTCCCCATTCATTCACCTCTAGTGCTCGGTGATTGGCTGGGGAAAGGAAAATCCTGATAATGCTTGAGCTGTCATCAGGGTTTACCTTTCCTCAGCCAATCATGGAGCACTAGAGGTGATGAATCGGGAAACTAGTCCTCATTTACCCTCTAGTGCCTGGGGATCCCACACTGAAAGGAGGATTCCCACGGCTGCACAATCATCCTGTCATTGTGGGATAACCTGTAAAAAATAAAAGTTAGTTACAAAAATCACACACATTCAATAAATTACTTTAACATTAAAGCCTCTTTTTTTTTAATACATTTTTTATACACGAATTTGCAAAGTCGAATCCAGTGTTGTAGGTTGGGTCTATCCAAATTGGAACAGGTCGACAACCCGAATTCAAACACCAACACTACTTCCTTATAAAGATCTATAGACAAAACCCACATATATACTTGCACAGTATTGCACTTATTTATTATCCCTATCCAGCTTGACATAACCCAAAACCCCTAATCATTTTAGTGAAAACTCTAAATTACATGTGGTGGGGAGGAAACAAGGCAGTTGGCCTAAAATTTAACTGAAATATTGCTAGCATTTTTTTAATGGTTATGCTAAAACTCATGAAAAGGAAACAGATTTAATGTAAGAATATTCACCAACACCTAAAAAGCTCATTGCTGATTTCAGAAAAATATAAAGGTTTTATGGGGTATCATAGCAGGGGGTCAAAAGAAATCAGATTAAGCTTGCTAAGATACCAGCTGCTGTAATAGGAAGTTCACTATAGAAGAGCATGAGCTTAGAAGAGAGAACTTGTTTTTATGCAGTACCATGCTGATTGATGTTGCAGGTCACTGTATATATAGAGCGGCCCATAAATAAAAGAAACATTTGAATAAAACAACAGGGTGCGAGAGATATGCACCATAATTTTGCTTTGACATTGCCGTGGCCTGTAATGCAGATGTAAAGAAAAAATCCTGCGTTAAGCCAGTCCTCGGTATCGTACAGGATGGTTAAATTGATGGCTGCAGATTATCATGAGCAGACTCAGACATACTCGGGCTGCAAATCTCCAATTGCAGCTCTAAAAGCCCAAAATCGCTGAGCCCATTTAGGTTTTATGGAGCCAGATGGCAACCTTCTGCATCCCACAAAATAACTTCACTTTTACAGTACTTCTTTTAATGTTGGAAAAATAATGCCCTATCTGCCAACTGATTCATTGTATTTAAAGGGAACCCGTACTAATAGTAAAGTGGTGATCACCACCGAATGCTAATATATTTTCAAAATTGCTAGCAGCCTGGTTTCCATATTTGTTGAGTCCCTAGCGCCTTTTGACAGGAGTAGAGAATAAAAAAGTTAGAGTGGATTTAAATTCTAAGTTGAAGTTGATCAATTTAGTTTGCTAAGGCTCTGAATATCATGAAATAAAGCTAATTCTTAATAAAATATTTGTTTGAATTTTTTTAAATTTGTTGCCTCCCAGAGCTGATGATTTTATTCAGATTTGTAAGTCTATATCCTGCCTGCATACGCTCCACTGATGGGTTTTTTTTTTGGTTGTTACCCATGGTGATGGCAGTTGACATTGGCTACATAATGGGCCTTATTAAACTGGAGAAGATAGACTATCATGGAGAACCTGAGTAATACAGCAAACCTAGAATGGATAAAAAAAAAAAAAAAAAAAATATTTTCAATTCTGGTCCAGATCCATTGCAGGCTTGCTGGATCCCTCATGTTCACCCATGATAGTCTATCTTCTTCAGTCTTGGAGAGCTTTAAGAAATCAGGTCCAATGTGTGTTAAAATGGCTATATTAAGTCTCCATCTGCAGCTTCTGACAGGGTGACAACACAGGGGCACAATTTGGCAGTAGGGGCAGGGCATTTCCAACAGAAGGTGCCCACGCAACAACTTTCATGGCAAGATAGCCAAGTATTATTTTAAGCAGTGTTTCCCAACCAAGTTTCATAGGAACCCTAGAGTTCCTCTAAAGGTTGCTAGACGTTCTTTGATCAATGAGCGATTAGCGTATCTCATGTCAGTTTAACTACATCTTTGAGCTTTTTACATGCAAGGGTGGTTTCTTCCCACTGACCACCATGTGTATATACTGTGAGCTGTGGATATATTCAATATAGTTGGGATTCCCTACGACCTGAAAGTTATTTCAAAAGTGCTAAAAAGGCTGAGTTTTAAAGCAAACCTCATAAACCTCATAAAAATACATTTTAAAAAAAAGTGTCCATATGAAAGAAGTTAGTAAATAACTTGCAACGGTGCTTAGTGGTATTGACCACCATGTCACCACTGTCCTGCAATGATGTGAAGGCCAATGTAAGGAAGCAAAGAGTATAGTGGGGCACATTGCGATCCACACTGAACAGACTTCTTGTGATTTCTCTTCAGCAAAGCAACATTTGGAAGCAAGATACATGTTGCTTTCTTTTTTGCATAGACAGCTTAGAAGAACAGATTGAAGTACTATTTAAAACTGTATTTAACTATTTTTTTTGAATTAATATGTAAATGAATCACACATAGGTATATGTTTTTTGGTTTTCTCTACCACAAATCTACATGCCTACAAACCATCTCAAACTCCATCCCTGCTCTTAAGTAGACCGGTCCATTTATAAAACATGACATAGAATGTATTATTATTAAATACAGTTACATGGAACGTGCTGGAGCATGTAATATGATGCACAGGATACATCCACAGTATGAAACATTTCCATGCAATCTGTCAGGGTTAAAAAATGCACCTCTGAAATGACTCGATAGCTTTGTGCTTTTCCCAGTCTAAATGCATTTCCACCTGCAAGGTCATGAGAGATATATTAATTAGTCTCTAGAGGGAAACCAAGCTCTCATTAGATTTCAATTGCTTTGCATTAGATTTGTGTGTAAAAGCTGCTCCTACCATCACTTGAATATGTTTTTCTCTTTGCATCCACAAGGTATTTCAGACTGCGACATTTAAATAATTCTGCCCTAAATTGCCTCTTGTAAGCAAAGTCCTGGAATAATTGTTGGACAATTCTTACAGAAGTTGATTCTTCACAACAGCATGATGGATCAAGATAACAGAAGTTCCCATTGCAGAGAATAAATTGGCCCATCAACAATTCTTTGATTGAGGGCACCTTTTATTTTCCAGATCAAGATGTGGTCTACTTCCATGGAAAGCAATTAAAAGATATCTGACCATGTTGCATATTTAAATCATTCTACCTGAATTTTTTTTTTTATTTGGTCAAAAGTGATTCCAAACAAAGTGGGTGCCATATGCAATATAGGGTTTTACTGGTACACCATAGATAATGATTTCCCTAAAGTTGAAACATTCCTAGTTGGCCAGTAATCCACTCCAGTGTTTTGCTGATCTCACTTTTTATGATGGTTATAAGGTTTTACAGTACACAGAAGGTTCCAAACCTTACTACATCAAATTGAAAAACCTTGACAGGTGAGGCATGGAGAAAATAGGTTCAAATATGCCCCCAGATCTTCAATAATTTACGATCAGGTCCATGAGTTGCCTACACAACAACTTTCACAAAGTTATTACTTGCATGGGAGTTTAGGAGGTTTAGGAACAATTTTGTAGTGCAAACGTCCAGTACCTAATGATTCTCGCTATCTGCTATTAGCTTGGCTTTGTCCGTTTTTTAAATATAGATAATGATTTTGAAGACTGAAATTACTCAGGGAATCTTACATCATCTGGGGACTTTTTGGTGGCAATATTTTACTGCTTTAGTGCTAGGTATGTATACTTCAGATTCCCATTAAAGGATGCTTCCACTATTTAGTAAATATCCAGTAGAATTACATTTATATCATGAAAGGTAAAATATAGAAGTGATAACAAGAAAAGAACCAGCAGGTATTATAGGTCATTTGGAAAAAACATGAAATGCATAACCAAATCGTTACATAAAGACTTGATAAAGAAGTATGTACAGTAATGACTTTTTCAGCATACTTTGAATTCAACATATTATGAATTGGAAGCTGTTATAAGTATAGTATAGGAAAAAATGTCTACATGGAGAGATTAGGAAACTGGCCCTTTGCTTGCTGACTTTTTGGGCAATCAATCCCTTTGCTGCTTTTTTACCTTATTATATTGGGATTTCTGTTCCCCAATTTCTTTCTTTTTTGCATTTTCGTTTTTTTCAATTTTATATTGATAGGGACATTTTTAAGTCCTATGTGCCTAAAGTAGAACATTCACCATTTGTTTTTTCAAGCTGTCTTCATTCACAGTTTACTGATGCATGCTGTTCAAAAGGAAAAAAAGCTAAGTGAAAAAACAGTTTTCACTTCATTCTTCACATTCACATCATCCTTCTATTCTAATAGATAAAATAGACGTTACTCATACACTAGATTGACCTACCATGTTTGAATAAAATTGACCTTAAGCTGGTCAATTATACATATACATAAATTAATTTGCTATTAAAATGTCCTGCTGTGTCCCAATTTTACACTGCTGTATCACCCGCCATCTGCAAATACAAAAAGAGAGCTACTGGCTTATTCTGACCTACCAGTTAAACTGAAATTTAAGATAAAACTTTCAGAGCACAATTAACAGTGATGTTAGTATAGATGTCCCTGTGACAAATCTTTGTTTTTGAGTCATTCTGTAAACTCTCACATAACCTTTTGCAGTGTTATAATCTACCCCACTCTCTGTAAGTCAGTTTTTGGTCTGCATGGTAATGTAAAAACATAAAAAAAGAAAATGTATATACTGAATGCCATTGTTGTATGTATTACCTATACACAGTTATCAAAAAACACAAGTTTATGTAATATTTGGCCTTTATTTTATTATAAATCGATCATTACGAAGGTGATTACATAAGACTTGCAGTGACAGTAATACTCACTACCCCACTGTCTGCTCCTCACAAAACACCGGCTAAGTGTCATCCTAACAACCCATAAGAATTATCTTCTGATGGAAACTTATCCAAGTGATGAAGCGATAGTGCTAAGTAAACATTTTATTCTATTGATTGTTTTTTTTTTTGTGTCTCTTCTTCCATATTGATCACACTTTATAGTATGATTAAATTTGTATGGGAGAGAACCAATTAGTTTTGTTTTACACTTATTGAATGCAGTTTATTGTCAGACAAATTAACTCTGTGCTGTTAGCATGATTTACAGAGCACTGGAAGGTTTTATGACCTGAGCATAGAAAGGTTTTGGAGGAGATTGGCAAATGTTTTTGTTTGCTGTAAATTTTATCATTCCCAGAATAACTATTAGAAATCTCACTTTTTTTTTGTTACCTACACTATACACCAATCAGCCGAAATAAACCACTACCAGGTGAAATGAATAACAATGATTATTTTATTACCAGTGTTACTGCTTGAATTCAGGCCGTTGTTCAACAGCATTATTGTTGTAAGTTGTAGCATGTTGTAAGGAACAGTTCAATAATAATGAAAACGAAATTGAGCATTGTCATTGACTCTTGCTTGTCATTGAGTGGGATTGTCTGATGACCATGAGCCAATAAAAATTATCACTACCATTTTCATTTATAATAAAAAAATTGAATGACTGATACACTAGCAGCAGAGGTGAGTGAATGTACTGTATCCAGCAGCTGCTGCACTGTGCACATTTAAGAGCGCCCATTGTAGTTTACCTATATATTAGCTTAATAATTGCTTGATGACCAGGAAAAGGCATCTCCAAAATGGCAGATTTTTTAGGTTGTTCTCAGTATGCAGTGGCCAACAATGGGCAACTTGTAAACTGGTGACAATGTAATGGAGCACATAGGGGAGCTGAGGCTACATAGAGCTACTATAGCACAAATAACTAATGCCCAGGAGTGAAAGCAAAATTACATAAACTTACGTAAATTACATAAACATCTTTTTTAATAAATAAAAATGGTTTGTAGTTATAGTGCATAATTTTATGTATGTAGACAATGGCAAATTTTCTACTCATTTATACCGGCAGTGACTACCAGCAGTAACACATCTTTAGTAATGAACACAGTTAACATGTTTCACTGTAACATTGTTTGCTAGTCTGTTCAGAACAACAAGTAAACAAATAAAATACAAGCTTTCCCAGAAGACATTTAAAGAGTATCTAAAACCAACAAAAATGTAATATATTGCAATTTAACAATTTGTAGTTTTTGAAATGTTTATTTTTCTTTTTATTGCTGATTTTTAATTTAAATAAATATTCCTGCCCGCACACTTAATGGGGGCAATGCCCACCCTGTTAGCTTTGGTAGTATGTTAGGACTGCAGAACACGTTCTCCTCTCATCTTTATATCATAATAATAAAAGTGGCTTATAATAGCTTGGGTTCTCATTGTGTTCCATAGAGTTAACAGGGATTTAGAATCTAATAGTTTTCTGGATTTCTGTGAAGCATAACAGGTCTTTTAAACTCTTATAAAAATTAAATAAATCTCTTCATACTATATCTAAAATCCTCTAATATATATGTATATATATATATATATATATATATATATTCATACTATATATTCATACATGATACTATTGGATATCATTTAAAGAGATTGATAGTATTTGAAGAATAAATATACATGTAAAACTTTTAATTGTGTCTGATATTTCATTTTTTATGTTTATTTCTTGGATTGAGAGTGATCTCCCAAACACTTATAGGTGTGAATTGTTACTAAGGTAAAGGCAGTGTTAGTGCAACCTATAAGTGAGGTTAAAGATCTGTATCTGTATCTGTATCTGTAGAGTCATTCTGTGAACAAGCGCTATGTATTGTAAAAGTTATGGCAGTGTTCTTATTGTGCCGTAATTTGTAATACTTTGTAGTATATTGAATAGAGACATTGGAATATATATACTCCTGGTATGTAACATCACCCACACTTCTGAACTTTATGTTTGAAAAGTTTGTGGGATTTTTTTTATTATATGAATACTATGAATACAAGTAATTCTTAGCTATCTCATGAAATATTAGTATTAATGGTGTACTTGTTGACTGCCCCTGTCGGCTGAAGATTCAGAAGGTACTTTTCTTAGTAGGAGAGGAATCGCTCTTCCAAGTCTTTTAGTTCTATGTGTTGTAACTTAATACCCAGGACTGATGAGTGAAAAACTGGACATTCACATTGTTAATAATAGATAATTAGAGACATGACCATCTTATTGGTCTTGTTGACGTAAATATTTGATACCTGTCAAAGTTCAGATTACTACTCCTTTATTAGATCTCCTTTAACCTACATGACTCCCTCATTAGAGTGGCCACCATCAGTATTAGTGGGGTTCTTATATCAGTGCAAATTGGAAATAATAATGGTAATCCTTCAACTCGTGACATTACACTCATTTCATCCTCATACATCATTATAAGTATGATCCCAATGGGATGAGCTCATACTGATGGTCAAAGGTACGTGGTAAGGAGCCACACTCATATTAAATGATTGACTATTCATGAAGGGAGATGAGGGGATACACTTTCTTCAATGAAGCTGGGTGACTCAGGAAACCTGGAATGGAATTCTTCAAAGTCATTTGCTATTTGCTAGCAAATGTTTTGAATACTGGACCATATCCATTCCAGGTTTGCTGGATCCCCCAGCTTCGCTGATGAAAGAGTATCCTTTCCAGCCTTGGAGAGCTTTATTAAATAATTTTCCCTGAGACAACCAGTTTGAGTATAGTATGGGTTAGCTGAATCACCTAAAATAATGTTTGCAGAGGACCAGCCCAAACAGGAGCAATTTTTTTCCCACATGAATTAGTTCATTAGTCATCTTATCTGCTGACTGGCTTACTTTTATTTTATGTCTTCTTGAGATATTGTGGATCATGCAAAAATAATTTACCTTTACATTTTTGGCCATGCAGAAATTATTTTCCAACTATTACGGTGGAATAGAACAACCCCTGTGTGTAATAAAACTAATTGAATGGCTATAAAATCTTTAGAACATAATGTTCGGTCAATTGACATAGATCTACAAATGAGTAAACTTGATCTTGCATTACTTCTGCAGCTTGACCTGAACAAATTAGCTTTTGTGCCTTTTCATTTTGTCGTCTGATCAACAGGGCGTCATCCACACAGGATCACTCGCCTGTTAATCTGTAGCCTTGGCTTCCTCATTCCTTGCTGCAATTGTCTCCCGGTGACTGCTTTTCCACATTAATAAAAATATCATTTTTTTTCATTATAACATTCCATGAGGGATTAACTGAGTAATCCTTTTATGAAGTCAGATTTATATAAAATTAAAATAGCATTAACATAATATAAAACATGCACACATTTTTCTGACTGGTAATGTGCATGTGTAAAATAATACAAACAAGAAATCTTATTTCCAAAATCAATTACATTTTAGGAAAAGTAAAATCCTATCTTCATATTTTATATAGATTTGTAAATATTATAATTTTGATGTAAATACTTTTAACATTGAAATCTTTGTTTCGTTCTTTTATGTAATCTTTGGCCTGGAGAGTGGTGCTCACATACTTGTTTTAGAGATAATTATTTTCAGAATAATGTAAGACCAGGCTGTGTGCCAAGGGGCATGTCCTTGACTCATATCACTCATATCCTGGGTTCACAAGAAGTAAGTTGGATGAGACTGGCTGTCATTTTACCTGGAGTATAAGTGGAACTGGTCCTTGGAGCACATATACACATGCTAGATAATTGTTACCTGAGAAAAACAAGAATCAGTGGCGGACAAACGAATGGAGAATGATGAACGAAGGGGCCTTCTCCATAGATCTGAACAGCAGCATGTATACAGCACTCCTTGCTCCTATCATCCCTGAAAATCATCACAAAATGTAATTACTGTAACGTTTTATGGGAATTTATTAGGTATGCAAGAACTAGGGTGCAGACATGTTTGTCCATTATATACATAGGCTCTGCTTACTGCCTTACAGTGCTTTGCAAGCTCTGGCTGCAAGGTAAGTAAGCTGCCCCCACAGTACCTATTCTTTGCCACTGTATGCCCTGGGTCTTCTGGGTTGAATAAATCACCCACAACATCACTTAACCTGGATTACAGAGAGCTATACTGAGAATGAAGGGCATCATGCTCCTCTAGGGAGGGTCACTACAGTGCTTTTCTTCATTCACAATGTCAGGGTTCGGAAAGCAGGGCTGACATGATCACATCAGCACTGTTCTCTTTATCAATAAGAAATACCCAGCCAACAGAAAAGGCAAAGAGGAGTAGAACTTGCCAGTGCCACTTGACTTGAATCACTTAATTGAAAATTACTGCATGTTTCCCTGCTAGGGAAACTTTCCCCAGTTCATGTTTTGAAGGACAGTTGCCAAATACACCGGCAGTGGGGGACATTATTAACTTTCTATCCCATGTATAAAAAGAGAAACCACCCAAAGGCAGACATGCAAAATAACTGTTAGTATTTTTCTTTGATCTGTTTTCTTCTCATGGTCTAATATTCTCAATACTCTAATAATTGTAACCCCTGAACTGGACAGTGTTGCTGTCTGTACTACCTGGCAGATGACCTTAAAAGAACGGGAATCACTCAACCCAAAAAAACCATGAGAAGGACTCAATTTGTTGCAAGTTTGGCCCCTGAAAGTTAGCCACAACCCAAAAGGAGGGCAGTGTAACTACTAATGTTTTCTCATAGTACCCATAAACAACCAATTGGTTGCCAGTTAATTACGGTCTCAGCAGAGATCAAAAAATGTTCATTGGCTTCTCAGGGTTTATTAAACTTTCCATATTAGCCTTTACTTATTGGGTAATCTTAAAAAAAAAGTACTGGCAGCTTCCAAACATTCTATTTTTTGCCTCTGCATTCAGTAAACAGTGAAAACTGCCTCACTTGTGTTTACAAAGCTAAGAAGGCAATTAAAGAAAAGAAAATAATTGGTTTCTTTATTCTCGCTGTCAATGTCCGTGCCTGAGGTGAAGGTTGTTGTGTAGAGTTTTGCCTTGATCCTCACAATGGAGATAATATTCTGTTTATCTGGAACACTCACTAACAAAAATCCATTGAAAAATGTATTAACAAAGTTACCAAGAAAACTATTTTTCTAAATAATAAGGGACAAATAAAAAAAGGAAGTTTGAAACTAAATTTTATTTTGGCCTTACTTTAATATATATATATAGTGAGGAAGGTCATGAGAGTGTGAACCATACATTTTTTGGGGGATAGAGTGGGGTAGGGCTAAAGCCTCATTTGGCCTTATATTACTATTCACTACTCCTCCCCAATCTATTAAAAAAAAGCTAGATATACACATTAGAGCTGAACCCCAGGCAGATATTAAAAAAAGTTCATTTTTGTTATCATTAAAGCATTATTACATTTTTGATGAAATTTTTCATGAAAGCCTTGTACCTGCATTAGAACTAGTATCACCATACACCATACATTACAGTCATAGAGTGTAAGAAAAAGAAGCAGTGAACGGAGTTAATCAGTTAATTTGATGTTAATAGGAAAATAAAGGGCCTGATTTATGAAAGCTCTCCAAGACTGGATGGGAGAACATCAGAGATCAAGCAAACTTGGAATGGATTTCCTAATTATTTGGCAAATGTTTGCAATCCTTGACCAAATCCATTCCAGTTTGCAGAGTTTCAATAATACAGGCCCAAAAAGTAATGGAAAGGTGAATTTTTGACTGCTGCTTCTTTTCTTTCCTCAAGTCATAGGCTGGGCCAGGTAAAGGACGAAGCTCAGAGGGCTCAAAGAAGTTGGTCAAAGAGAAGACGTCTAGTGGCAGAAAAAAAAAATGTACGGAAAATCTCTAAACCTATGATGGATCATACAGCAAAATCCGTTCTTAGGTAATTTATCCTTTATTAGTCTATACGTACTTGGTAGTATGTAGATATTTGTTGGTAAGAGATGGACATTAGTTTCTTTTTAATGAACCATCTTTTTGGTTTTGTAGTTTGTTAATTTTTATGTTAGGGACGCATGCATAGATTTCTCCACCAGGGAATGTTTTGGTGAATGTCAGAAATACTGCTTTTGATATTCAACAATCAATTAACAATAGTAAGGCATTAGAGGGGTTGGGGGAATGGTGGAACCCGGGGGTGAGGGTAACAATGTAACTGGGGGGTTCAATAACAAAATGGGGGAGCAAGTTGAATACAGAAGGCACATCAAAATACTGAACAAGATTCCAATCACTTCATGATTCATGTTAAAGTTTTCTTTCATCAGTTTGGATACATAGATATGTTGAGTGTATCCCAAGATTTTATATTGTTCTGCAGCTGGGAAGGAACATTTGTTAATCTGCATATCATCACTCAAGGATAGTTTTTAACATATGAATTCCTTCTTTTGTTTCCCAATTTCCTTATTTTTCTTCTCTCTCATTTAAAATAAATTATAATAGCATTCATTATATTTATTATTATAATACCATTATAATACCATCACAATTAGGAAAAGAGAAGACCAGCTAGCACAATGCCAGTAATGGTTCAGTCTAACTAAAATTTGGTTTTACCAGCAAGTCATCATACCCATGTTGAATGTCTTTTCTGCAAAAGGATGGCATGCTTTGGTAACAGATATACTATAGCATATACACGATGGAAGAAAGAAAACACAGTCAAGAATCACTGGTTATGTTGCCTCAAAACCTTTACCTCTTTATTCTAGAAAACCTAAACAAATAAAAAATAATGTTGCTGAAGCATACTTTTTCTTGTCTAAATTCTTTTGAAGAGGACTATAACAGGGTCCTTGAGTTTTTGCAGAAGCCAAAACTCACTAGTTTATCACTACCCAGGAACTATGTCGGTGAATGTTGAATATTCATTACACAACAAGGCAATTCTGCCATGTGATTGATGTTACCATCTGTTCATGGCTACTGCCTCGTACAGTAGTTTTTATGGTAAATGGAAACAATTATGAACAAACAGATTCGTGTTAGCTAGTCAGTGGATGAACTACAGTTCTGTTACAGCTGACACAATGAAATATTTATCTTTTACATAAATTCAGGTACTGGTAAATGTCAATATATACCAGGCAAAACATGTAATTTGCTGTATGTTTCAGTACCTTATTCCATTTTTGTTACTTCTACTCTGGATTACGTTTTTTGCCTTTAGTCATACTAAAATTCTTTAATCCTTTTCATCTTTGAATGCCACCAAAAGTCAATCATGAACGTGTATATAGACATCATTGTGTGATGGAACTGAGTTACAAAACTTGCCTCATGCAGAATTTTTGAGCTTTAAAATTATTAATAGAACATTTACTACTAATGAACTAAACTTGCCCAAACTTAATGAACTTTAGGAAAGTCAAGTTAGGTCAAATGTCTTCTCATAAGGGCTAAGTTTGTATTGACATCTGAGCAGTTGCAAATTTAACACTATATTTATATATGGATAAGCTTGGGATAAATCATGTGATGTTCCCTATTGTCAAGAAATTTGTGCAAGCCTGCTGCAACTTTTGGACTCTTAAGTAAATGGCCATTGTGCATTGCATGCAACATCTGCCTAACCATGACAGTGTTTGGTTAGGCAGATGTTGCATGCAATGCCCAATGGCCATTTACTTACTGAATGACATTCTGAACACTCTATTAAAAACCTATTATAAGATTAATGGTCATTGTCAACTAGTGTTCCTAAAGCATCATAAAAGCCAAGAAAATGTCATTGCCATCCTTGCAAATCTTGCCAAAGGGTGATGTTAAAACAGAGCTTGATGTTTGGTAGCTCTGGAGTTGTCTGGCCATTTGAGAAGAATCATGTGACCTTCCACCAGGTGAAGAATGCATTGCAGCACCTGAAGGGCAGGATTTTAATGTCCTATTTAGGTATTTCCTAGTTTACCAGGACAGGACTGTGAGAATACATTAAACAATAAATTTGGATGCTTTAGATGCTCAACTTTAATATAAAAATAAAAATGCATACCAACCACAGGATTGAAGATCGAGTTTAAAATATGACATGATTACTGCTCTTAAGTCAAAGCATTCAGAAATCCTCTGATCCATACTGACTTATGCATGCTTAGGGCTCTTTAGTGGTTTATGCTAGTGAAAAGTTGTCTGTAGGCTGATAGACAAGTTTGAAATTGCAATGGAAGCTGTGGTCTTTTGCAGAAATGTAGATTAGAGGAATTAGGCAAGCTACCCTTTGGAGATCCCTGGATAGAGATGTTGTAGGTAAGTATGCACCAACTTTGAATTTCACTGGGAGAGAAAAGGAGGGTAGAGAGGGGTGAGTGTAAAAAATGCCCAAGAAGTGTAATCCTACTGATTCTCTGAGGTGGTCTGTGTGACTGTATTCATTATTGGCTAAAGAATCCCTGACCTAACTATACTATATACTATACTACTGTATATACGTGAATATACTATTTATTTTTTCTTCCCCGTTTTTACTAGTTGTTATGTCACGGATATAATTTGTGACAGTTTATGTAAATATTGATGGGTCCAATTTGAAGTGTACAAAGAGAGATAACACACAGACTTGAAAATTATACTATTTAATAATAAAGACAGATAGATAAAAGAATGCAGTTACAAAGACTTAGATATAACAAAAATACTTAACTACGGAAGTGAGTTGCATTCATCATCAAAGGAGTCTTCCAAATTAATGGCTTGGCAGATGATCAAAAAACATGTTGCATACAGTTACTTCTGGTCAAGGCTAGTTATTAAGCATGGCACTGTGTTTTAAACTATCCAGGAAACTTAGACAATGGCCAGTGTTTGCCCAGTACTGACCAATGATCATCCCTTAAACCAGCAATTTACCTTATAAGGATACCAGTTACAGGATATGCTGCATTCCTTTAGGATGACCTCATATATGGTATACATATACCAGTATATACTGATAAAGCATTATTGTTGGTGAGACATAATTGATATTAAATAAATTGTGCTAACCCAACACTAGTCAAAGTATTTTTTATTTTTGAGTTGATGATTTTGGGTCACTTCTCCTAAATTATCTTTGGTGTAATGGTCATTGGCAAGCCAATAAATGGCGCTGTGTCCTCATGTAAAGTGTGTAACAAACCTAATATTAATGTCTCTCTTCACAAGAGGAACCAGCACCATCTAGTGGTATGGCCTAAATAAAATCGTAATCTAATGGCATTTTCATGTCAAACAAAACCTTTGTCTACACTCGAGTATATAGGGTAAAAACATGATAGCAAAAAAGTGTTCCCACTCCTCTTAATTGACATCTACCTACTAAGTAATTTCAAGCATGTACTATATATGCATTTCTGCTCCAAACAGCCACTCATGTCTTGCACCAGATCCAAGGGCTCGTATGAACAGTACTAAGGCAGTGTACTGTAATGTTTTCTGGAAGCTATGTACAGAACCCCTGGTGCTGGTCCCTCCTATCCCATTGCAAAGAGAAAAGCTGAAAGGGTTGATTTTAGAGTTTCAATAACACATTTAGAGGGGACAGGGGAATAAACATGAAAATACAAAACATTAACAGAATAAACTTCAGCTTTAATTAAACTAATGATGCATTTTAAGTAAGCAAGTGGTAATTTTGGACAACACAGAGAACTGTTGAAAAACTTGTGCTGGATGTAACACAAAGAATAAACTTGGACACGAAGGTGCTAATTCAAACATTATGAAGTGCACAGTCAGCAAGCCCACATATTTGTTGCAATGGCAAGAAACAATAAAGTTGAAAAAGCTGAAACTCCTTTGTGTTTGTCTTCACAGCAATTCGTACCTGAAAATAATGCTTCAAGTTAGGCCAAAAATCATTCCTGCTTTGAAGTGGCAATCTTCAACTCACTTCAGAAAATCGCAAATTTGTGTAGACGTATGCTTTTAATAAGGCTTTTCATGTGTTCTGCATAATTCATTGTTTTCTATTTTCCCCCTGCTTACATTTGCAATATGTTTACAACAAAGGATTCTTGCCCAATTGTAAGTACTTCATATCTAGCAGAATGCTTTCTCTTAGTATTTTCCTGTTATACTGGAATCCAAATTATTTCAAAAAGTGATTTTTTCATTAAAGGGGGTATCGACTTTCACCAAAAAAGGGAAAATATGTACATTAAAAGTTTATGTAAAAAAGTTATAATAATTACATTTAAAGGTATTTCTGGAAGGGCAAATCCTGAATCAAGCTTTGCTGTGGTATTTGCATTTCTTTCATCACTTCTGACTACTCTTCAGGCTATGTTTCCTAATCAGTCCAGCACCCCTTGTTGCCCCCTTCCTTATTTTCCATTGTACATTCTTGCATAGAGTCTCAGTCTGAAAACAATAGTTGTCTACAAATATTGACACATTCACAGGATCCCCATCTTAAAAGACAGGGAGTCAGCAAAGGATACAATCCATAAATCACACAAACTTAATTTAAAGAAATTGTAATCTACAGATGCAAAACAGTTGCTCAGATCATCTTCCGTAATGCTCTACAAACTTGTGATTCACACGCATTTTCCCATGTTAAACATGTTAAACTAAAATAGATAACAAACTTAGTTCTTAAATAAGCAACCATTTTGCCAGTGCATCAATGTATCACTCTGCCTTCAGCCTCCTAATGAAGAATCAGGATTATTTCTGCACAGTGAACAGGATCCAGTATGCAGTAATAATTGACTCCCACAAGGCCAACTAGGCCAGGACCTAGGGTGCCATGCCCACTAGGTGCACCATTTCCTCCAGACCCTAACTACTTTCTCTCTATCATGATGGCTAAATTCCCATATCAGCCCCTCTACCAACAATTTTGCCATGCTCCACCACATATTGAAGCAGCCAGTGCACCTTCCCGAGCAAGCAGGCATGAGCATGTGCCAGGTGTAAATGTTATACCCCAATAGACTAAAGTTCTTGTCTTCGGTTCAGGAGGACAATAGCCTTTATTTGAAGCCTTGGATGTCTGCTCTTCCTGGATAATTTTTGCTCGGGCATCTAGAACTGCAAAAAGACCTCAAATTACCTTGGTTGGGCTGAGACGACTCCCATGAGTGATAAAATTTATAAGAGGAAAATATGAGCAGCCTCAGGGTGTTTCCTGCCTAGATCTCAGGGTAATCATCATATCATATGGTGTGTGTGTCAGCGTCAAAGGTTGGCTTTAGCCAAGGATAGCCCTGCATACATCTTAAGTCCTAAACTCTTACACAGTCGATTCACAAAAATATATAGGCCAGTTTCAATCCATACTCATGAAACCTTGCTTAAACAAACACAAAATACATACAGAGTAACAAAATTGTTACAGTCACATGATACATTTAATTTGATTTGATTTACTAATAAACTGATGAGGATCAGATGAAAAGATATAAGAGAATGGTATATTACACAATCTCTTCTAGTTAATAAACCACAAATGCACGTATTTAACATATTACCATTTCAATGCAAATGTATTTTTCTCATCTTTCATGCTTGATTGGTAATTAACCTACTTTATATTCTTGTTTTGAGGCTTCGTATAATGGATTCATTCATCACTGCAAACACCTAATCTTCTGGGTGTGAGACAGAAAAGATAGAAAAAAAACTCCTCTTCCTGTTTATTTGCTGGAGGATAGGCTGAAAAGGAAGTGAGGTAAAGTACCCCCAAAGGAGACACAGCAGCAATAAAACACATTTGCCTACTAATAGCAATGAAAAAGAAATCTAGTTTTGGCTTGCTGGATCGCCCAGGTTTTCCCATGTTAGTCTATCTTCTCCAGTCTTTAATAAATCAGGCCCAAAGTTTCAATGCATGAGAACAACCGATACGTTGTCTGTCTGCTTGTTTTTTGGGATCCTATAGACTTACAATCAAATAGAGTCTGAAGGTAAATACTTACTGCGCTCTCTCCTTTAAAAAAATCCATAGTGATATATGACACAGTGTTATCAGTGGCACCTAATTTAAATCCCAACGCTGGTCCAAGCCTCTGACTCCTTACGTGCCCCTGCCTTCACTTGAGTATCCACCAACATTATTTAATGCTTTATTATGTTTATTTTTGTAGATCTTCAAACTGGCTATGTGATATGCAGGGTCCTCCGACTCTTCTTGCCTCCCCCCTTTATTGACCCCCACAACTATGTCATTCTTTATATTATTACTTGAGAAGTCTTCACACTGGACACATTATGTGAAGGGTCCTCCTCCTCTTTTCTCTGGTTCTAGGTTGTCCTCCCTGATGCAGAGATTTTTGATTTGCATGATTATGTCGGCCCCACTCTCTGCATCATTACACTATTTTAGAAAAGGGCAATAATATGTTGCACTTCCAGAAAGTTCCCAGTTCTCTATTCCAAATGAAACTTTGTACTAAATGCAGAAGATGTAGAATTTCTTGTGTCAAAAAATTTATTTTTGCAGGTAACATTTTTGGATCAATGATATTCTGTTATTTATTATTATAAGCACCTACTAGAGGACTAGTTTTTTTTTGCCTGTGGTTGTTTTTTAATTGTTTAACTCTAAGAATATTTGAAAAACAACCAATAAAACATCATATAAAAGGGAGAATGGGTACAGGATTTATTTATCACGATTTTCTTGGTTTGAGAATTTGATTCAGTCACCTAGTGGAACTGCACACGTACAATGCTGACTTTCCGCTGATCCAGGGTCAATTTGTTAGGTCATAACGATGGATAACAGCATTTGTTACGTGTAGGAACCAAGAGACATTGCCTTCCCTCGTCCTAACACATTACCTGCTTATCACATCACCGCTTCTTTCCTGAGTTTCAGAATCAAAATAATCAGCCTGGTTTATTTCCCAATCAGTCTCCCTTTTTGATGGGAAAGCTAAGAAGGGAAAAAAAAAAAGAAATTTAAGCGATCACCTGAAGAATCCAGAACCTGAAGAGCTCATAGCTTTAATCTTCAGTCGAGTAAGAGGTCAACAATCTCCGACGGAATATGTGCCAAGGCATCTAAACCTCGCTAGATTTAACCTTGCATTGTGCTATTCTTTTATTCATAGATTCTGCCTTATGGCCTCGATACAATTTAAGGCTTCTTAATAACATTACTTACTTGGGGCCACAAGTGTCATTACCTCTGGGGGCTCAGAACAATAAAATGGAGACTCCGCTTCCTGGCCACAAAGCTTACAATACGTTTTATTATGTTGTTTGCAGGCTAAAGGGGCAAAGGTCCCCGGGGAAGGTGTGATGTAGGGGAGACTTCTTTACATAGCTTTTTCTCATAACTTTGTACAATTAGCTCAGAAGCAGCAGTTCTCACACTGAGGAGACAATGTGACCTCTCTACAGAAAGAAAAGAAGAAAGCAGGAATTTTGCAAGATCTTACTTATCTACCCGTTAAAATTAAAGTAACCCTGTACTGCTAAAAAACCCAGCCATGGATTTAATATTCCAGTGCGGTCTCATCTTTAACCAGGCTATGTGAACCCCCTATCCCTATGAGAGGTCTGCAAGTTGTTTGGCTGGCCCTTGGTAAGCAAGTCGCACAGGGTATATTCTGTATCTGGAAGTACCAATCTTTGGATAAGTTTCATGCTTCAGATGGGGACAGTGTGGGATTATCAAATGTTGCAAATACATGCTATTTGTAATGTTTCATAAACCAGGCACATTCACAGACCCTAAAAACATTGTGCAAGCTAACTATGAATTATAACCAAAATTTCGTTCAAGATAGTATATAGATTTCTTTTTTTGTTCCTGTGAGTCGTTGCATACTGCTGATGTTAGTATGTGCCCCTCTATGTTATTTTCCACTGCAGTTAGCCCTGATGTACAGTAAAAAGTATCAAATATTGAAATATATTTTTAATTTTTAAATAAGCCCTTTAAAATTTTTCAGTCTGTGGTTGAATGTTGGAATGTGGTTAGGATGCATTTAATGTGCTCTGGAGGCCTAGCAATGCATATATTACCAAGGACACCAGCTGGGATTCCATAGTGGGCATACACTTCACAACATGAAACACACACAATATTTCACTTCATATCATGCACGGCAGATGGCTCTGAATATGTCACTCATTTATATAGGACCAGAGACAGAACACTGTTCAGGGAAGGAGGACTGAGATCATTTATATTAATGTTTTCCTTCTGTTGTTGGCCTTTGCCGTGCTGTCATCTCTCAAGTCAAAATAATGGAATAGGAGAGTACAGGATATTTCAACATATTTCAATCAGGGGTAGGAATTTTCATCACAGCACAGAAATGCCCTTGAAGAAAAAAGCAAGGCTTTCTAGCCTAAGACTGAAAGTGTAATCACTAACCTAAATAACGGAAGGTAGCCACTGTTCCAAGTCCTATCTGTCACTAACTTGGGAAGGATTGTCCCATTTTGAGAATCAAATTCCTTTGTCCCTAATTTACTAAGTAAAAACCATCAATAAAAGGATATATATAAAGCATAAAAGTGGTCATGAAAAAGAAAAGTGAGATAAAACAAAAATAATAAATAAATACAACAATACATTAGGAAAAAAAACTCATAATACTCAATAACTGTACTATTTAAGAATCTTCTGAGAAAACTCATCAAAAGACCAACCTCATCGATCATTTTTCTATTATCATAAAGGGGGGGGGGGGTTTAATGAAGAATAGAGAAAAAAGAAAGAAGGAGAAGAAGGGAGAAAAAACAATGGGGTGAGGAAACTTTAGAATGGGAAGAGGTTCATCTTCAGGTATGTTGTATTGTCAAGCATACAACTATAGGTTCATTGGAGCCTGAAAGGTGATTGTTATTATTATGAGTATTAATAATAAACTGTACTTATATAGCACCAACATATTATGCAGTGCTGTACATTAAATAGGGGTAGCAAATGACAGACAGATACAAACGGAGGAGGAGGGGAGCATGCCCAGAAGAGCTTACAATCTAAGAGGTGATCAGTTCGCAACTGATTCTAGGGGCCTAGAAGAGAATTATACACCTTTGAGTTCCTAAATTCCATCTAGTAATACCAAATACAAAGAGGGAGCACTGGTTAATAATAAACTCTAACGTCATGGTCTGTGTGATTGGAGTGCAAAAAGGGTGTAAGAGATTTCATCTCTAAATATAGGGTCTCATTAATAAAGCAGATATATGGGTACCAATAACTCTTCTCACTTTTAACCATTAAATCATGTGCAAATGTTTTTAAGCTAATCTATATATCTCTATATTCAATATAGTAATAACAACGTGTGAATGTTACATTATAAAATATTGGAAGGTAAATTCTGTAAAAGTATTATAAAATATTTATTATAAAATATTTAAATTTTTAAATAATAATATAAAAATAGTTTAGCTTTGAATGGCGTTCTAGTAAAATATGGAAACTTCTAAGATAAACTCTGATTTAATTATAAATCATGATATTATTTTATAATTAATTTTGTGGGAAAACAAAACCCATGTAGATAGAGTGAGTTATTTTTATTATTATTATTAAATGTCAAAGCTACTTAGCGAATGCATCACATATGAGCCTATGCTAACATATAACTGCTGCTAACATATAATCTGTAATTAGCAATCTAATTAAATACAAATGATGATAAGGCTATTGAGTTTCACTCTTGCATGATGGAACACGGTAACTACAATAGGCACAAGTGGCGGCAGATACCATGGATATATATCCCAGGATTTATGTTCATAGAGCTTTGGTCTTTCTTAACGGCTAGAGAAATTTGATTGAATATGGCCGTTATTTGTTCATGTTTGATTTAAAGAGGAAATATTATCTCGATTTATTTTAATGCCTGGGTCAGTAATCGATTTAAAGGAAACCTATATCAAATAACCCCTTACTCAGGTAAAGAACAACCTGGAGCTGCTGAGCAAAGGGAGGTGGGTGAAAGGCAGACTAGGGAAAGCATAGAAGAGGTTAAAGTAAAAGGAAGGTTGTGATAGGTCAAAGAAAGAGGTTTAAGGATAGGGCAAAAGTTTGAAAAATGAGAGGAGAAAAGGAGGGGTTAAAAGGGGATTGGAAGGAGGAAGTAAAGGGAATTGTTTAGGAAGGAATCAAAGTGAGCTTCCCTCCAGCCCGCCCTTGTTACAGTTGAGAGTTGCATGTGGAGTGGTGGGTGGGGTCCTCGGAGGGTATCTGTAAACATGTGTGGGAAAACCATCATAGGTGTGGGATATTCAAAAGGTTATAGTTAATTGTAACTACCTTTAAGGTGGTTTTAAGGACGTGCTGCAAGTAGAGACAGGCCTGGAATGTAGCGAGGGAGCGTAAAGGAAAAGGCCTGCATGACTGGGTACTCAGGTAACAGGTTGAAATGGTTATTGTGTATTGTTTTAGGTGGGGATTGGTAAGTAGGCGGAGGCGAGGGTGAGGTGAATGGAATATAAGGTTCAGGAAATGGGGGGTGGGTCTGATTTCAGAAAGTGGTACGGCAGTTGAGGTCCTCGAGGGTAGTCTGTTTTGGTGGTGTAATTGGTGGGGTTAGGAGATCCATCTCCAGTGTGTAGGCTCCAGATCGGTGAAAGAGGAGTGGAGGTGGAAACAGAGTTTATGATGTGGCTGTGCCCAGTGGGGGATATGGTTCTCGAGCTGGGTGTTTATGGTGGCTGGGAGCAAAATATCTATCTTTGGCGCAGTTTTCAGGTGGTAGTATGAGCCTTTCAGGACCAGCAACCAGAAAAGCTTAAAACAGGGTTAATGCTTTAATGAAATGGTAATTTGTTATTATGAATGTTTTTTATGGTTAATTTATGTTAAAGATTAGTTATTTGAGTTGTTTTGTAAATTGTTATTTATGCTATTTACTATATGTTTATTAAAGTTTAGTTGAAATTGTTAAAAAAAAGGCCTACCCTGCTAGCTGGTGAGTGTTTGGAAGTCTGTGGATTACATGTTTTTGGTGAATAAATAGGGGGTTTGTCCCTACCTATTTATTCACCTTTAATGATGGTCTCTTCCTATCCCCCCTTCCCCATCCCCTCCCCTTTCCTTATCCCTGCACGTACTACTTCAAATCATTAACCCTCTGCTGTCTCCCCTTCCTGTCTGCACAGTCATGCTGGGCCTTACACTACCTCCTTCCTCGTACGTTCCAGGCCTTCCTATACTAGATATACTTTTGAGCTTTACATCTACGGTTACTAGATACCTCTAAAATGGTATTATATTATGGGGTGTATTTATAAATGTTTTTATCCAAGATTCATACAAAATATACACATTTTCACACTGTTAAACATTGTAAAAGTTGTTTCAGACATTTACTAATTGAATCTAATTTGCAAAATGTATATTTGTATGTGTGTTTTTTGGTAAAAGTTTAGTAAATCTTGGGTGAGAACATTTATAAATTTCTCTTTATGTCCTTATGTCCTTTAAACTCATAGTTTTATATACCTACCAGACAACCAGCTTTAATTAACATAAAAATGTGACCGTCACATCAAACATTACATTTTGGTCTAAAATCATGTGGCCATTTCTGGGTGTGCCAATATGTACCCAGAAGCAGTTCTCATCATTTGATGAACATTTGACATGCAGTTGAATGTGGCTGTGTTGTAATATATTGAACCACAAGAGAATATGGGCCATCTCTATTTCTACAGCAGCAGTTGCAACACAACCATTTTAACTGTGGTTGTGTCACAAATCCCTGCTAGACCATGCTAGGGGATCAATGTCTTTGTATGTGTCACCCACCTCACATTCCTCTGCAGCCAGCAGAAGTCCTGTACAGTAATCCTATCCCCTGCTTACTTCCTGGTCTGAAACATGTGACTCCATGAGAGCTGCTCCTTTACTCCAAAAACCAGAATATTACGTAGAAGTGCTCCATCTGCTGGCAGTGGTATGAATACCACCTAAGCTGCATCTGCTCCAGCAGTCCCTCTGGTGGTGCATTTAGATACCTGCTGGTCACAATTGTTACATGACTTCCCCTATAAAAGGAAGTGGCTGGCAAAAGGAAGTTGCCTTAACATATAGTTCATATTTGCTCTGTTCCCAGGTTCCAGTTGTTCATGTTTGCGTCTCCAGATATTGATACTCTGGTATGCTGACTCTGACTTCTCCTGATTGCCACCTACCCTGACCTGTACTCCACTTAATAGTCCTAATCTTAATAGTTCTAATCTATCAGCAGTAACCCGCCCCTGCATGCATGGGGGCCACAACTTGACAGCAACCTGCAGTGCAACATCCTCACCTTTAAAGGTGGAGAAAACCAGGCTGTTGGTTAGACTCTGTGCCAAGTACACTGTCCGCTTAGGAGGCTGGAGACATGAAGGGTCCAGCATCCCGTCCTTTGACACCGTGATAGGTTTTAACGTGTCCCAATTCAACTCAGTATAACTAACTGGGTGGCCAAAAGCTACATGAATTGTCCATGAACTGCTCTGCAACCCACCATAAGTGCAGTGTGAGCACAACCCCATGGGACAAGTTGGTTCCCAAGCATCCAAAGGATTGAATGGGAGTGGTTGGGAGTGAAGTTGAGTAGGAATTCACCGAATTCATCTAAAATTAGCCTAAAGTACTTCTTACATTAATAATTAAGTTATATTCCAAAGGCAAGAAAAAAAAAAAGAAGTAGGGGTTTTGTGGCAAATACAATTATATTTTCCTTGAAATGAAGAGTAAGGCATTTGTACAAAGATATACAAAGAAATGATTTTTTTTCCAATATTGCTGTCTTATCCCTTTAAAGTCATGAGAAACAAGACCCTAAAACTAGATAAAGGAATACCCTAAATGAATCAAAAAAAGCTGTCTCTATTCCTGACGCGTTTCGCCAACTGGCTTCTTCAGGGGGTGGGTGGAGGCCATTTACATAAAGTACCCCAGTCAATGTTCTTCACTGAGAAGAGGATAATTATGTAGGGATAATAGGTTTTCCAAGCAAAGTCTTGTTAAAGTGATGAGGATTGGCAGGGCAATAGTAAATTCTGTTCCGTGCAGGGCGTGCAGCAAGCGAAACACATTGAGAAGAGAGACAGCGTAATCTTTGTAATTATTTAGGGTATTCCCTCGTCTAGTTTTAGAATCTTGTTTCCCATGACTTTATTGGGTTTAAGACATCATTATTGCGGAAAAAAAAAAATTTTCTTTTTATATCCTTATACAAAAGCCTTACTGTTTGTTTCATGTAAAATATACTTGTATTTGTCACAACAAACCCTGCATTTTCTTTCTTGCTATTGATATTTAATTATCTTAAGAGGGGGCGGCTACCTCTATGCAATAAAGGAGGCAAGACAATTAAAATTTCTTCTGTTTGTATATAAAAAATATTGAATTAGGTTACTCACTAAAAAAGTATATAATGGTTTCCCCTTTAAATAAACATGTCTATGCCATGAAGAAAATAATGTATAAAAATATCCATCTCCGGCTTCCTTATTCATTCTGCTTGTGAGCTTCAACCGCCTGACATAATAAGACACTTCAAACCGTGGACGACATGAAAGCATCAACAGATATTTAGCAAATAAAATGAGCCTTTGCTATGATTCCATTAATTACATATGGGAAGAGGACACATTTCAAAGTCGGCGAACGCGATGAGACTGAGAAGCGTTCTTGAGCCTCGATTTGTGCCGAATTCATTTGCTACAGACTCAGGGAACTCGCTCCTGTCTCTGCTCTTCACTGCAAACCGGCTAAATTGGATAAAGTTAGATTTGAAAGTGAAAAGGCGATACAGTCTGTTTTGCTTTCAAACAAAATCATCTGGCGCAGACATCGTATTCTGAAAGGGTTTTCTCTTTCCCTGCATGGCAAATACAGCAGACTGACAGATTTGTCAAAGCCTATCCTTCTCTGGAACACTAATAGAACTGTAAGACTGACATGACAGTGCTGAAATCTGCTTGGGCTGCACTAATACCAAGAAAATCCCTTCTCTAGTGATCTTGCAGGGTTAAAACAAAGTTCATTTCCATCTCACGGGTAATGTTGGTAAGTGACAGCTCAAGCAATCCAGTTAGACACATGGAACATGTAATTTTCACTGTATACAATTCATCAGCTGATGTATATACGTACATGTGTGGGTACGTTCTATACATTACCGGAATCAGATATGAAGCTTTTATTTCAGTAAAATGGCCAGAAATGACAGGCTGGGTATAATAATAGTGCATAAGAGCAATATGTTGGATTTAATAGCCATTTAATAGAGTGGTCAAATGTGTGTATCTATTTTACCGGTATATGTGATTGTTGAGTCGTTTTGGAGGATTTTTATAATGGGCTCCCATATGGCATGCAGATGACAAGTAAAGCAAAAAAAAAAAAAACCTCTCCTTTAATTAGAGATCAATTAACAATTTGGTCATGGACACATTTATTCAACTATTCCCTTTCATTAGTCCTTTACTCGCAGGGGGTATACAGAGGCCTTTATGTTTTGGTGCAGTTTCTGTGCTTTGAATACCTCCCAAATGTCCTCCAATGTCTCCATTGTTCATATGATTTGTACCTCCTCATTATCGCACTTGTGGGTGGATATATATACCTCTAAAAAATGGATAATTTACCTATTAAAACGTGCTATTTTGCACAAAATTGTAATTCAGACTCTAATTTCCATGTGTTAGTTTGAAAAACTAGCACATATTTGTGAAAAAAAAGCACTTGTTGGTTTAACCAATCATTTTTTGTGCAGTCGTTATTTATGGTCCACAAAATAGGAGCTTGGCAAAGGTGTGTCATTTCTTTACTTTCAGCTAAAAAGTGCCCCTAACTCCGAAAGTTGAAAGAATTTGCATTTATAAAAACATAAATATCCTTTACAAACATCAAGTTATGTGTACACATTGGGCCTGATTTAAAAATGCTCTTCAAGGTATTTTTAAATCAGGCCCTTTCATCAGTGAAGCTGGGTGATCTTGTAAGCCTAGAATAGATCTTGTCCAGGATTGAAAATATTTGATAACAAATAGCAAATCTATTCCAGGTTTGCTTAATCACCCAGCTTCACTGATAAAAGTGTATTCTCTCCAACCTTGAAGAGCTTAAATAAATCAGACCCATTATGTTAGCCTTACGCATTGGCCCTGATTTATTAAAACTCTCTAGGTCAGGGGAGGATAGACTATCAAAAGGGAATTCAGGCGATTCAGCAAACCTGGAAAAGATTTGTCCAAGATTAAAAACATTGGCCAACCAGTAGCAAATGATTTTAATAAATCCATTACAAGTTTGATAGATCACCCAGGTTCTCCCATAATAGTCTAGCTTATTTACTGTTGGAGAGTTTTAATAAACCAAGCTAATTTTTTTGCAGCATAACTAACCAAGAACAAGTATGGATATGTTCTAAATTACTTGTATTTAAGTCTGTATAAATATCTAAATATAATATGATTCCTATGCATTGTTGAAATTGTCTTCAATGGTGAAATGGAAACTGATTAAGCTGGAGAGTCACTTGAGTCTTTTCGAAGGCCCAAGCACCCTCTTTAAATTGATTTGGACATTATTATAGGACGTTATCTGAGACTGATTTTCTAATATTTTAAATTATGTTTGTTCAAACCTATACACAGTGTTGCCCAACATTATACAGTTATGATTTTAGTGAAAATAAAACACATAAAGCTATATTGATTTCAATGACGATGCATGTAAAGTTAATTTTAACATTTTTGGAACATGACAGCCAGTCCCTTTTTATTGTATTGGCTGACAAAACCCCATAGATTAAAAAAGCAAGAGGAATGAAAACACATTAAATCTCACATCAATACACATTAAAATGTGTGCAAAAATTTGCAAACAACACAAAAGTGTAAAGCCAAGCTGGGATTGTGTGGTTACTACCAATGTATGTGATCTGCCTTCAGGACAACTACTTGAAAGTCACACTATGACAGCAGCCCAGCCCTATCACCTCAATAGATGTGTTTGGGTGCTGCTATCTGAATAAATCCCGGAGTGGGGGATAGCAAAATACTAAAATATCAAGCCTTGTCTTATCAGGTTAGGATATGGCACAGCAGGAGGAGGGTAACATAAATTAGACTTACATGAGAGTTTAAAACTGCTTTTAGGTATACCTATGCTTTGCTTATGCAGAGTTAGGCAACAAGTTCACTTTGTTGTTTGTTCTATGGGACCAAGAGAAGAAACCCTGTGTATATCCCTGACTTATCAATCTGTTTGGAACTTAAACAGGGCTAAATGCTCTCTCTTTGCTGGAAGCTTTAGGCCTTTTACATAGGAAGAAGGAACAGGAGTACAGCATGCGTGGCTTGGTGTCTTCGATGCCTTCCCGGTGCACCACCCCACCTGCCATCAGTGCCCCCACACCTGACCCTTCTGTAAATTCAAGCTGCGGCATAAAATCCTCCTCCATTATCAGAACATTCTGCCTTTCTTCTTGTGGGGTGAGAATAGTTTGATTCACAGGACAGATACGAACACCCAACTGGATTTGCTTTTTCATTCCTACACAAAACATTACTTCCAATATTTACCATGTGTGATCTTTCCACTTCCAATTGATAACCCACCAATTGGTTGTTCAGTTGTTCAGAGGTAAAAATCAGTCCGTAAATACATATTTTTTCATAGTATACTAAGCCTTAGCAGCCACATGAGATGGGTTAAACCACTGAACAGATGGAAACTCCCAACTGGTTTTGCTTGATCATTCATACACAGGACATAACTTACATACTTTTGGTTGATATCCACCAACCTGTGCACTCTGTCTCTAATAAACAACCCAAAAAACAATTGCTTATGATCAGTCGGTTATTTAATCCAATTCTAATTGAAAATCGTCCCATGTGCACTAGACCTAAGACTAAATGTCAACCATTCTGTTTAGCAAACAACATCTCTGCTGCCTACAGTGCTTCAACAATGGCACTAAAATGTATTTAGGAAATTCCATGGCTGCAGAACCATTGTCCCCCAGTCTAAGATTAAATGTGCCTTGTTTAGCACAGAGGCAAATATGCAGCCAATAATAAAATGTTTATAATCCACCAGAAACATGTTCATTTTATGCCTGTCTGCGCTTCCCATTCTCTTGTAAATTCGCTTTTTAATAAATGCACGTGAGTCGCAGTAAAGATGTCTTCCTCCGAGCTTGTCGGAATTTCCATTTGTCACGACAGCTATCAGAAAGTGGAGTCCGCGTTCAGCGGTGATTTATTAGACCCGCTGCCCTTACCCTGCATCTTCACTTGCTGCAGCTCTCTCTGCAATGAGGATTAACTGTATTGAAAAAAGAGCAAGGAGCAGTCAGGAATATTAACTGGCTTCTTTAATCTGTGCTCATTTTGTGTAGAACTCGGCAAGCATGGGAGTTGAAAGACAAACTAGCTGAATTTCAATTCCTGTTAAGTCCCAAGATAACCAGATGATTCAGAGACGGCCGTACTTACTCAGCCTCTGAGTAAGTACGGCCGTGCTGAACAAAACACCCCATCAGTGGCTGCAATGCATTGTTTTGTAATTACACTTCTTGCTGTGTTGGGATTAATTCCCGGACTGGACAACATAAAATCAAATGGAGATCAATAGATAGCAAAAGGGAGGCATTGTGTACTGTCTCGCTGATGCATGTTTGTGCTTAGTATTTAAAGTGGACCAGCCATTGCAATGGAATTTGCATATGTGAAATGAAGACTTTTCCAGGGGGCATGTGTATAAAGCTTGCAACCAGCAAAGTAATGGCACTATGGACATCACCCTATTCATAAAAATGGTGACCGAAGTAATGACACTACTGATATTACCCCATCCCGTCACTACTGATATCACCCTATTCAAAAATATAGTGACAGAAGTAATGACACTACTGATATCACCCCATCCTGGCACTACTGATATCACCTCATTCATAAAAATGGTGACCGAAATAATGATAGTACTGATATCACCCCATCCCGGCACTACTGATATCACCCCATTCATAAAAATGGTGACTCAAGTAATGGCACTACCGATATCATCCAATTCATAAAAATGGTGACAGAAGTAATGACACTACTGATATCACCCCATTCATAAAAATGGTGACAGAAGTAATGGCACTACGGATATCATCCTATTCATAAAAATGGTGACCGAAGTAATGGCACTACTGATATCACCCCATTCTAAAATTGGTGACAAGCTGCCATGGTCATAATTTTTATCAAACATTGGTGATTGACCAGTTTTTACAGGCAGTATACTACTACTACATTTATACAGTGGTGCTCAACTCGGAATAGAGGTCAGTTTTACCATGGTTGTTACTTTTGCCGTGATCACTACTTTTCACTAAAAGTTCAACAAATATTGAAAATGAATGGGCTGCATTGGTCACCTTTATGGGAAGATCAATTCACCCATGGAGTTTCTGATTGCTGATTTGGCTAACTTTGGTTCATCAATTGATTACAACCATACAAAATCTAATTACCCTTTTATAAATCTGTGTTATAAAAGTAAATCAGATTTTAAAATGCAGAGAACCGGGAAATAGTGATATGTTATCTAATCATATATGCAGATATACAAATCAAGAGTATCAGAGCGTACTTGTTTTGGGAAGCTGATGTTATAGCTGCAGATAGCATTTGCATTATAAGATAGCAAACATCTTTTTAGGTAAAAGGGTTTTCTTTTGATGCATATTTGTGATTTCGTTCACCAAATAATGTGCCAGAAGCTAATATATTGGGCCTCCAAACCTGAACATCTGGAGCCTATCTATCAATATCTTGACTTCACCAGGGTATATCAGATGGCACTACGCCAAACTATTCTATCCCAACCCTATATTTTACCCCTAAAAATCACATTACATTTTTGGAATTTTGGAATGCAAATTCAACCAAAATGTTTTACCTTTTCGTTTGAGTAAAGAAGGGATAGGACCTGTATTTAGAAACAATTCAAGGATCTGCTAGAGAGATTTAGTATTTTCTCTTGATGACAATGTTTTAGGAAGTTTTAAGAAGTTACAGGATGTCTCCAACAGCAGGAGTATATAAAGGATACCATTATCAGAAAATCTAGAAATGAGGGAAAACCTAACAACGCTTTTTATTTTCTATTCCTCATCAAAACCGTAATAACTCTTTTGGCTTGATTTACATTTTATGCACATATACCTAACCTGTATAAGTTGAGGTATTCAGCCACCTTAGCTCAACCATTTTAGGACCCTCCTGTATTGTTGGTAAGTAATATCCATTCCTTATATTTACCATAAAATAATAGGACATACCTTTTCTCTACCTGCATACTTATGTATGCTCATCTCAGTTGATAAGTAATTAATAACTTCTTCCCACTTTACCTAATGCACAGTTTGCATGATATGTCTCAAAAACCTTCCGCTAAAGAAGCCAGACAAGGTGAAACGCGTCAAGAAAAGAGACTAACTATGCTCTAACGTGAGCAGATCATTTTGGACTCCTCTGACTAACCACAGTTGGTTTACCTATTATTTCAATAGTGGAACTCTGTCTAGAACTATTCATGAATTGCTTCATGTATATCCAGTTTTTGAGTTAACCAGTTCTCACAATACCTCATAGGAAGACTATAACTGTTAAGCTAGCCAATCTAATTGATGTAAATATCTCTTGTGGGAATACTATGTACTAGCAACCATTTATGACAATACAAAAAATGTGTCTGTTACAGAATTACATTATATTGGATCTAGCACCTACTCACTCCAAAGGATTCCCCTATAAACCAAAATATTTCTTACCTCTCAGATGTTCCACAGAGACCCCAAGTAAGGTCTGTGTTTAAAACTGCCTTCTCCAATCAGGACCTCCATAATCCCTGCACATACTAGGATCATGTAAGTTCCTTTATTACTGATTAATTCCCTCCCCAGAAGTTAAGAATAGTTATAATGGCAGTAATAGCTTTTTTACCACAGTCTTTTGATCACTCCTGTACCACAATTATATCTAATGAATAGATCAGAAACACACTTGGACTATTAATTATTTGCACACTTAATGCACTATTATGGTAATGACTCACATATACACATAAAGCAGCCACTATACATGACTATGCTGATAACTAATTGATATATACAAACCGGTCTATGTATACAAAAGCGTTTTCCTACTCTCCCTAACACACAATTTGCGGAATTTGTCTTGAAAACCTTCCCCTTGAGAAGCCAGACAAGCCGAAACGCATCACAAAAAGAGAGTAACTATATTCTAACACCAACAGATCCTTTTGGACTCTGACTAATCACGGATGATTTACTTATAATTTCAATAGTGGAACTCTAAAAATCTAAAAGAATTCTTTGATCGACTTTTGTTTTTTGTTGAACGTGTTCTTAATAAATTATGGAAAAAAATTATTCTGCCAACAAAACCCCTCTTTGTATGTTTTATACCTTCTAGATGGTTAAAGCAACGTTTTACTCTTGATGCACACTACTATATACATTGTCATAACAAGCATTTAAAAAATATCCTGGTCATAATCATTGTTTCAAAAAATCTTAAAAGTGAAAGGAGAAATAAATGTGCCTTGTAGTGATAAAAGACAATATTTGGAACCACAGTTCCATTTGCAGGGAAGACAGGATTCCAAAACTTTCAGAAGAGCTGAATTCTGAAAAGTCTTACAGAGGTTTTATTGAATGAACGTGTGAATATAAGAGAAATGAACCACTGAGAAGGTAGTTTATTATCTATTTTTTTGTAGTAACCTGCCACTGAGATTTTGTTTGAGTTAAAAAAAAGTGTCACTTTCCGACTATTTGGCAAAAAAAAGGTGGAGGAGGGTTGTTATTTAAGTCTATTGTGTAGCAGAATAGCTGTTAAAAGATCCCTCACATACATACTCTTGTATAGAAGTTTATCTTCTGGCTGCAGTTGGCATATATAGTACCTTATATGACAGCACATAGTGCCGTAGCAATCACCAAGCACCAGTGTTGACACATGAAAGAAAAATGTGCGAATGGCATGCTTTCCATATCCAGAAATTTTGAATATTCACTCCCGATGGATGAACATCCTATTAGGGTTTATAGCTGCACTGTGTTTTTATTTTTTTGAACAAAGGTATTTTAAATGTTTACTACCTCCTCTAGATCTGACTGCCCTAGTGTCTCCTGTGCAGTGCTTCCCAAACATCCAACCATGGAACAAATGGTCTTGGAGTTGCATATCCAGAATTTTTTATAGGCTTCTTGTCCTGTGCAGAGAGAAGGATGCCAGAGCCAACACCAGATGTCATTCTGCCCTGTTTCCTTCCATTACTTCCTTCCACCTCCATGTGTCTGTGCACAAAGAAGCAGTGCCATTAAAGAACATGGACTTTGTAGTGGCTAAGTTGGTTCTCCATGAAGACACAGAAAGTAGCTTAGACACCCCCATCAAAGAAGGTAAATTCTACAACCATTTTTTTTATTTTCTGGGAAATCACATCTTACATAAAGAAAGCTACAGCATTGTACCTAATTCTTGTTAGGTTTAACAACATTTTAAGCATTTGAAATCGTTGTGGTCAATTGAATGCTCAGTCCTATTGTACACAAAGGGCTTTGTGTCTTGATGGAAGCTCTTACAGTTAATGCTCACGTATAACTGCAACAAATATTTCTCCTTATTACTTTCCTTTTTTTATTTCCTTTGTTGAACCCATCTATGAAACATCCTAATGGTTTTCATTTTTCCATTATGTCAGCAATGAAGTGAATTCTGAAGAGAACTGTATGCTGCCAATCAAAATCTCCTTAAAGGTGTTTAATGTCCACCCACACAGGCAAAGCTAGCAGAGAGGGGCTGTTTATACCATTTTAACACTGTCAGAGTGTACTTAGGTTCGAATGCTGCTGCTGTGTTGACCTCCATTATTTAAGATGTGATGGGAAATTGATTGCAGCTGAGAGATCCTTAATAAATAAAATGAGCTTTTCAATTATAGTTGTATAAATAAATCTTTTATTTTTTCTTTTTGTAGCTGCTGACTTTCGGGGTTGTACTGCATTACTGTGGATCTAAAGCAAATAATGTGATAAATGTTTGGTCGTTATTGTGGACTTATACTGAAATTACAATTACAATATCACAAATTTTAATAAAGGATGCAAGTTTAAGTTTGTTGATTTAGGAGAGACAATCTAGTTGATCATGTAGTAATATCGCAATATGTACAAGTTATCCTGCAATTTAGTTGCCCTATGTTGTTCTTTTACACTTATATATTAGGATCAATAAATATTCTGAATATTACATGGGTGAACATTAAAATAAAAAATAATTTCAGTGTGTCCTCAATACATTTGTCTGGGCTAACAAACCAGGGTGAAACACAAAATAATTTTCAGTACATTGCACACTGGGGTAAGTTTCTTACCAGTTGAGAAACTTTACCATACCACAGCTCATTTAACAAGGATAACTGACTTTTGTATTGCTCTATGAAACAAGCCATTCTAACTGCCCTCTTTTGGGGCAAATCCCTTATGGCTTCTGCTATCATATTACCTACATGGCTGATAGCTCAAAGTGTTTCAAAGGGAATAATGTCCCCATCCATTTCCACCTACCCAGATTTTGGGTAATACCTCCTTCTTTCTTTGGTATTCAGGATATAGTGTTTCAATCAGTGAGAAAATCTATCCAATTCATCCTAAACGAATATCTCCATACACGCCAATCTGGCCTTTCTGAGACACTGGAGGTGGAGACAGCTGGCACATTGCTTTATCCTCTTTCTTTTTGCTACATACATACATCCTGCATACCTGTCCATTGGAGTCAGTCTACACCACTTGTAAAACATTTGATAGAATTATTGACATCAAAACTATTGAAGACATTATTTGTTATTTATAAGGTGTCAAAAATGTATGACATGAAAAAAAATGTGTGGATGCAAAGTTCTGTAGTACTTTATTTTACTGGTTTGAGTTTCACTCTGCATCTGACTTATTTGATCTTGGACAGAACTGGGCTCCTTTTTTAAAATTTGTTTTCATCCTTTTTCCCCCTTCCAACTTCTTCTACCCCTACTATATCCATTTGAACTCCACCCAACCATTATTTGTATATACCTTTGTTGTAACATCCTACCTCTTCCTGTCATCTCTTACAAAATCCTCATGACCAAAAATAATGGATTTGTATTGACTCCATTACTTTTTCTAATGGATTGTCAGTCAATTTATGCTCCTCCAATCACCACCACCCTACAAATATTACCCCTCTAGGTATCATTCTCAGTTTTCCTTTCCCAATACAGTTCTGGGGTATCTGTGATTCTGCAGTCTGTGATTGTTGATTTGTGCTTATCACATTTACTATTGCAGCTTTTTTGTAAGCATACCTTTGTGATACTAAATGTACCTTTACTCTCTTGGATTTAGGAAAGATTTTTTTAAAAAGTTATGTTTAGTTTTCAATCATTTAAAAAAACTACTTGATTTTAAAATGAAAGTTCCTTTATTTTCAGACGTGTTATATGACAGCAAGAAACACAAGATGGTCTGGAGCAATAATGTTCAGTTGATACTGAAATGAATATTTGTAGATGAGAAGGTTTTGAAAAAGTATACGGAAGTTCAGCATTGCTGAAAAAAGGTAAAAAAAAAAAGTAAAAAGAGTATTCTATGGGTAATAAAAATGAAAGTGTTTTTTCTTTAAAAAATATTAAAAATCCTACCTGCAAGCTTATAGTCCAACCTCTGAGACTTCATAACCCATTCTATTGCTTTAATTCAGCATGTTTAAAGGGATAACATTGGAAAAGGCTTATGTATTCAAAAGATACACTAAATACATTTTTTGTCTTGACTGAAGCTTTAAGTGAGAAGATGAACAAAAGAAAAAGGTTTAGGTATACAATGTAATTTGATTCAACTAGATTGATGATTACTGGATATCGTGCCAAGCAATCAGAAGATTCTCAGAAATCAAGCCTGACAAACTCGCAGCCCTGCAATTCGTTTCACGTATTGGATGCTTGCAATCTGGCAACTTCTTTGAAAATATATTTTTTTATATTATTTATTAAAAGACATATAGCCTCCATCCCCCTTTTTAAAGTACAGTTGGAAGAGGGTCCTAGGATTCCATAACTGAACATCACCCTGAAAAAAACGTTGCACCAACATCATCATGCATGCTATTTCTACCAAAAGAAAGCATTAGTGCCCTTTTGGGTAATTAACATCTGTAGGGTTAATTCACTAAAAAAGATCACTTAGCTTACTGAATTAGTTATTAGGCAATTATCCAATCATGTGCAAAATCAAATCCTATTTAGCTTAAA
This sequence comes from Pyxicephalus adspersus, assembly GCF_032062135.1. Lineage (NCBI taxonomy): Eukaryota > Metazoa > Chordata > Amphibia > Anura > Pyxicephalidae > Pyxicephalus > Pyxicephalus adspersus. The sequence continues at coordinate 21,336,933 of NC_092864.1, read as the reverse complement.
TTTACTTGCACGTAATTGGGTATTTAACGTGAATACAGCTTCACTTTACTTCTGCCTTTCCAACCTTTTATACACAGAAGAACCCTAAAAATATTTATGTATCAAAAAAATCCTGATAATAATTACATCTGCAACTCACAGTACATTAGTGTTAGCAATGATGTTGCTGTTAGGATCTGACATTTGGTTCAGTTCTAATAAAATGGAATGATCCATTTGATCTTGCTAACTTTGACTAATTTTAAGTACACAACAGGTTAGCCTTTTGTCAAGTAATACTGCAGTGAGAATCATTTGCTGGCGGTCAACAGGTTGAGGGTTATCTATGTGAGCCAAAGTGTTTAGTGCCACATATCCTAATAATTGGACCATTATATTATTACAGACCATTAGCTACAATGTTTACAAATGTTAGTGAACAGTCTCGATTAGTGTTGGTGTTTGAATTAGGGTTGTCCATTTTCAACCCTGTTCGAATTCGGATAGACCGACCTGAAAAACACAGGATTCGATGTGTAAAAAAAATGTTAAAAAAAATAATGTTAAAGTAATTTATTGAATGTGTGTGATTTGTGTAACTAACTTTTCTTTTTTTTACAGGTTATCCCACAATGACAGGATGATTCCCACAGCTGCACAGCCGTGAGATAACCTGTAAAAAAAGATTTTCCTTTTCCCAGCCAATCACAGAGCACTGGAGGTGAATCAATGGGGAAACTTGTCCCCATTTAGCCTCTAGTGCCCTGGGGAATTTCTCAATGAATGCGGCCGTTAATTAACCTCTAGTGTCGGGGATCACACACTGTTCTCAATTATATTAGTCAGTGGAAAATCTCCTCCATATATTAGTAGCCAGTGGGAGAAGGAGCCCCTAATATTTGTGGTCATTAAATTAAGGCCTCCTTGTATAAGCTGTCAGCTGGGGAAAGCTCTCCCTTATATTAATGGTTTGTGAAAAAAGCACTACCTTTCATTATCACTACATTATTCACTACACCAAGTAAGGAAGAAAAATTCCCTTTTGTTAGTTGTTAGTTTGGGTAGAACCCCCCTACATTAGTTACACAATAAAAGGATGTTCTTATCTTAGAGGACAAGAGAGATGTCTGGGTTTTTTTCACATCTATGACCCAAGCAACTAAATACACGTAGCCTCTACCCATCACATAGTATCTTAAAAGCACCTTGTATTATGTTTTATTATATTATAATATATTTATATTTTTTTTCACAAATGTTTATCTGTAAATATAAATGTAGGACCAGGTTCAGACCTGCCACGAGAGCTGGTGGCACAGCTGGCACCTTGGCAGTGGTTCGGTCTCTTGCACCACAGCACTGGTTCCCAAAAACCCAGTATCTGCACATTTGACAGTACTGTACTGTTCACTGCCACCCCTATTCATTCTCAATGGGGCTGCCGCTGGGAAAAGTAACATGTAGCGACTCTCCAGAGGCAGCTGTTCCCAGGCATAAAGAAGTGGTGAACGCACCACAACCTCATGGCCAGTGTGAACATGCCTGAAATATTTATAAATATTTTATACAATTTTTTTAAAGTAAAAAAGTTGTTTTTAACAGCTGGTTATTGTTAGAAAAACATTGCAACATTTTTCAAAATCCATTACAATTTCTCTTTAACAAAGACAATTTGATTTATGTAGACAAAGCCCAGTTATTCCTGTGGTGCATGTGAAATCACAATCAGCGCCTTGCAAGAGATAAAAATTACACCTCCCAATCACAATAATCACAAGCCGCATTGCCCCTATGAAATGTTGGCTTAGAAGTGCCTAATACATATGTAATGCCAGCCATGTGAATTTGATATTATCATGTTTTTTTTTAAGGTTGCATCAGGGTACAGGATCATATAAAACAATCCTAGATAATTAAACTATTCATCCTAAAACAGAACTGATAAACCTCTCATTGATCATTATCATTCCTGAAAGATTGAGTGGGCACAAATACGCATTTGATTACCGAGGTGTTTCTGAATTTGTACTCACTGACAGCAATACAATAGGTTAAAAGTTTGTACTTAACCCCAATAGCACAAAAGTAGGCAGTCTGTGTTAAGGTGTGCTACTCGCAGATATAATTTTTTTAGCCGAATTATATTATGCTTAATATAAATTGTGCTATCAAAGATTTACAAAAAAAAGGGAGACTGACACAACAATAATAAGGAATACGCACAGAATAATTAAAGTAAACTTGTGACTACATAATAAACACTATAGTGTTCACATATTTTCTGTATCATTAACAAGCAGTAAATGCATTTTAAAATAATCCCACATTTAACTAACAGAGGCATTGTGGTTCTAAAGATAAAAACATGCAACCATGTAGGTCTTTTAGTGCACAATGGACTGTCAATGTTCATTTTGCAATAAAATACACTTACCCACAGGATCACAATTTTTTTTAATACACTTACCTTATACCCTCCCTATCCCCGTTCTGTCACAGGTGCCATCATCTTCTTTCTTCTTCTGTTCTTGGCTCTGATCTTCTACTTTCTTGATTGATTGGGCTGGCATGACGTAACTCAGTTTATTCATTCAGTCCCAGTATGTGTATCTCAAGGTTTTTGATAGCAATCAGGAAGGTAAAATTGTTTCATTGCAGAAGGGATATCTCATTCCCCTTTTCTGTAACAAAGACCTGTCTGATTGCTAATTTTCAAAGAGGGACATTAGTTCAATTTTAAAGACCAGCATTTGCATATTGGACCCTATTCTTTTCTCCCTATTCCTTATTCCTTCCTTATGCATGTAGCCTCTTCACCAAGGCAGAGGTTCACTAGTGTGAGGAAGTGGTACCACATTGCAACCTCTCCAACAATCTGAACACAGCCTTTCTGTTTTATCCAGCACTGTGTGGTGGGAATACATCACAACGGTTTAGATTTCTCCTTCTTTCACCACTGGAAGCTGAGGATCAGTTTGTTTGGAGGTTACATCCTGATTTTAGCAGGGAATTTATACAGATTAAAAGCTGAAAGAATGGACCCAAACAGAAAAGCCTTTGGAGAATGTACAGGATTTTTCAAAATAGGAAAGTTTTTCATTTTTACTCCTGTAGACACTATTGTCAATTCACAAGAGACTGTGGTAGACTATTGATATGATACAAACGACTACCAGTACATCATCGGAAACAGATACAATAGAATGTTTGCTACGGTTTGATATTACATTAGACTACCATTTGTTACTGAAAGGAAACATTTTGTTTGCCTTAAGTTGTCCCCTTTCTTGAGAGCTGTTCCTTTACTATGTCTCTATAAGTTTAAATAATCACACAGTTCATAAATAATAAGATATTTATTAGCAGATAAAATAATTAACAACTTTACAATGATTATTTAGGAGAAGTTAGATAATGATTGCAATGACAATGTAAAATGATAAGTTACGCAAATATTCCGTCCTCTATATCCTGTACCCTGGCTGGGCTCCAATGGAGTCTATTGTCCCTTTTTATTGTGGGCAAGACCCCCTATCACATTTAGCCACACCCTTGCATCCCAACCCCAGTTCTGGAAATACACTGTTCATATGTTCCTGATGGTATTCTCCAATAAATGCCACTGTCGCACTGGGGGGCAAGTCCTCTGGCTCCTTTGGGGGTCATCAGATAGCAGTGATGTTTTTAAACCAGGCAGAATTATTAGAGAAGTCTTTGAAGTAGATGGTTGCAATGGTTGCAATGACAATGTAAAATGATAAGTTACGCAAATATTTTATCCTCTATATCCTGTACCCTGGCTGAGCTCCAATGGAGTCTATTTTCCCTTTTAATTGTGGCCAAAACCCCCTATCACATTTAGCCACACCCATGCACCCCAACCCCACTTCTGGAAATACACTGTTCATATGTGCCTGATGGTATTCTCCATTAAATGCCACTGTCGCATTGAGGAGCAAGTCCTCTGGCTCCTTTGGGGGTCATCAGATAACAGTGATGTTTTTAAACCAGGCAGGATTATTGGAGAAGTCTTTGAAGTAGATCCTTCTATATACAACCTCCATAACTCACAACTGCTATGGTGTGATCTTCCTTCTCCAGGAGATGTTATATTTCCCTCTGGTTTCTTGGCTCCAACCCACAGCTTTAGTCATCCTGCTAGATTTGTCCTCAGAGACATTTCAAAGTCATCCCCCACCAAGGCTCACCAACAGTCAAATTAAACACATCATTTCAAATGGAATATCCATAAGTGCTGATTTTATACATCTATTGTTGTGCCCTCCAACAGTTACTTTAAAGCAAATATTACCTGCATTGACAAATAAGAAGAAGAAGGTGTCCAAGCCTTTTCCATACCATCTGGTTTGTAGAAACACATGGGTTGGTATCAGCACCATCTGTAGATATAGCACTTCCTAATTCCAAATCCATAGCTATATTTTAATAGGCTCTGCTTCTCCTGCTGTGACCCCTAAAGTTGCATAATATTGTGTTACCACAGAAATTACATAAATGTATAAAAATATATAACAACGCTAGCAGATTTATTTGCCTGAAATACTTTTACATATATACCTGTGAAATTCTTTCAGCTAACTCATGTTAGTAAAAGAGAATATATATTATTTCACCAATGAACAGTTTCTTATTTGTGTTAATGGAACCCTAAGGCGCCAAAGCTTTTTGCCTGGAGTTCTTTGTTAAGATAAGACAGTAAAATACAAAACATCAAATGCGGATTTAGAGAATCTTGTTTGCAGTTTATGGATTGATTTACATCAATGATACAAAAAGTTCATGGTAACACATGAAAATGCTTGTTGGCACATGCTGGGCGACCAATGGTTCATTGTACAGACAATAACATTCATCATATATGCAGGTATGTGTACAAGGGCTATGTTTATAAAACAGGGAACCTAACAATGAGCACAAATATTCCCTGGTAAGAATCTCCCAAGTCCATCTGTTTCAGTGGCAGTGATTGATTCCCACCAGGGAATGTTTAGGGGAATGTCAGATAAATAGAGCCCCAAGTGTTGAACAATTAACTGAATCTATAATGTTAGGTATATACTATGCACTTTCTCTCAATAGTATTTTTCGTCAATATGACCATTGACATAAAAATCAATCCTTTGCAATCAGCTACAAGTAATCTGTGCACCATCTACTTGTTCAACAGAAATACATAATGATGCACAAAATTCAACTTTCGTATGCAAATTGCACGGACTTAAAATTGAGCCAATCATACACTATAGCTGCAGAGTATCATTGGCCCATTTTCAAGCCAAGGACATTTACATGTTATTTGCATACAAAAGTTAAATTGTTTTGCATCTTATTAAGTAAATGAATTCAGTAACAAATCTATTTAAAAAAAAAAGTAATCAAATGGCCAATTTCTTATTATTCTACTGATCAAAGGTGATCAATAGAAAATCATTTTTGATTGATGTTTGATCCATTTAGATTTTTGCCTAATCATTTAAAATAATCAATTTACCAAAAATCGTTCCAAAGGATTATATGTGCCCTTAGACATTTCAATGCCAGCAGACCTCTGCTGAGTGGCGCCATCTTGGATGTGATCTCAATTGCCCTAGCAGACAAAGAGCTGTCAATCAGCTATTTCCCTTCACTCCTCCCCTGCAGCTACATAAAAGGATATGTAGGAAGGTGGAGGGAGGTCTGCAGGAACTGGGCCAGTACAGTAAAAAATAAAACACCTCCAACGGAAGGGATGTCTATGATATACAAGGAAGAAAAGGACTTTGCCATGAAGTATACTCTTTCTGGACTAGCCAAATTCCAAACAAGAATAAAGGCACATTGCAAGCAAAAATAAAATAATTTATGAAAGGAAGCACTTCATTCACATCATATTTTATTTTTCTATGCCTCACATACACTTTTTGAAGTTGGACACAGGATCCCTTTAAACCAATGTCCTTGAATGTAATATTTCCTTTCTGGAATTTTCTTAGCCCATGTAATAAACTTCACATCAATATCTGTGGGCGTTTACTTAAGCACTTATCATTAAGGATAAATATTTCTGAAAGTTATTGAAATTGGATAAAAAACATAATAAATGCATTTGTAGATTTTAATGCAGAGAGCTGTGAGTGACTTGTCTTTAGGAAACGCGGTTCCCATAATGCCTTACGATGGTCTGACATTATGCATCATTTACTTTGGCACAGCAGATGAGATCTGGTCCTGGAAGAATACATGAAGATTTTTCTGTAACATTAGCTGTTAAAATTTGTATAACATAGCAGCTTCTATTGAGCTGTGAAGAAGTTACCCAGCATGGCTCTTTGTTTACAAGGGATGTTCATCAAACGCCATCAGAATAAAAATATTCTCTGTGTGAGCTGAATATCCTTTATTATGCTTCCCTGAAAGCTGACATTATTTGCACAGAACTGCCCCACTAAAAAATGATTTCTGTGGACTGGGTGGTAAATTATGAGATCTGGTCAACAAAGAAGTAAGGTGGCATGGTCTCGCTCGAATCTAAAACAAGGGCACGTACAAGTGAAGAGCTGGGGTTATTGTTGTCAATGTCAAAAATTCTTGTAAAAACTCCATTTTTATCCTAGGCTGGGGATGTCACACTCAAACCTAAAAGTGGTCTGAATGTAACTAAATGGACCTTCCACAACTTTGTGCTTAACTTGTACCTGTTACAAACCCAATTCGTCTATCATCCAGTCTGCCACTCTGTTCTGGCACATCCATTGCTATGCAGCTATGTTTCCAGGGGTCTCTTCTGACTTCTGGTCCTCATATAAGCAATATCACCTGAGCATAAATATAACCTGGTGCCCAATTTATATGCGTCATTTACTTGATTAGAGGTTTAAACTATAGAATGGGGCCCATAAGCATTTCCTGAAGTAGGGTATCTTAAAAATAATAACAAGCAGTTAGCCACTTCCTGCCACCCCTATTTAACTCATTAAGCTTTAGTGTCAATCTCAGCATTTAACAACCTTCTTGTCATGTGGTTGAGTGCAGATATGTACACCGCTATGTGTACAAAATGGTCCTGACAGCTCCCAATAAGGTAAATGAGATCAAGTAGATCTGCAGTGGAACTCTGTGGTCAATTGTAAGTCTGAAAAGGCCCTTAAAAAGTTCAAGATTATTCAACTGGATAAGAGTTGGAGTCTGGTTTTGATATAGATTCCAAAAGCCCAAACTAGTTTCTGGAGCCCTCTATGCCCCAGGAGGGGGGTCCTCTGGCCATTTAAATGTATGGTCCTCCTTCTTTTTACCATTCACTTTATCTGTCATTGAAAGTTGTAGAGTGTGGTACAGCCAATCTATATAGTCACTGTGCTGCATATTGTACGTCATTGGTTGAAGTTTAGCTGTCTGTATGCACTGTACGCAAGAATTTTCCCCCATTAACTCCAATGGGATTCATATTTGGTTTCCAAACCAACATTAATTTTGACATCAATTATAGTGCACTTCCAGGAAACCGAAAATGAATCATCCAACACTTCTGGGAGCTAAACCACACAACATGAGTATGAAGGCAATGTGAGTATAGACCAGGCTTTAGGGCTAAATTCAGAAATTGTGGTGAGGGTATAGCTTCTTCACACCCGTAATCCATACCTGTGTTTGGGGGTATCTACTCTCAAATGTTAAAAGGCTGTTTTAATAAAACCCAGCACAAGACTTGGGGCTTAGGAGAAGGTGCCAAGGCTCCCAGGAGCCGCCTGGCAATGTCTGACCATAGCCTGAAGCTAACCTGTACCAAGTAATGGGTTTACTTTAAGCAGTGATCAGTTTATTTGCAAATGGCAGACGGCAAAACTCAAGCGTGGTTGAACAGAGTGTGTTTTGCAGCCAGCCAACAATTCACAGTTTTTTCTACTTACCACCATAATCAAATCACTCAAGTGGCAAGAAAAGAGAAGAAAAAGTAATAGAAAATCTGCTTAACACTGTTGTCATTCTTGGAGGACAGTATCTTTAATATCACTTTATGGAGCTGAGGAAGCCGAGGACTCACAGGCACTTTTTATTTCATAAGATTGGTTATCTTGACATTGTATATGTGACAAAATACATTCAGCTTTATCACTGCACTGCCAGCAAGCAACCCTAGTTGTAATTAATTCTGGAAATCACAGATTACAAAGGGAGAAGAGAGATGTGAAGACGTTTGAGAGATGTGGCATCCTTCACAACACAGAAGGTCCGTGAAAAAGATCCTGACATAGAAAGCTGCTCTTAGTAGAAAGTGTTGTATCAGTTCAAATATGTTATTTATTTATTTTTTGTGGACACATGGAATTCTTTTTTTTTTTTGCTTTTCTGTATAATCTCAATTTACGGGATTTTAAATTTTAAAATCATAATGGATTTTTATTTAATTATCTTGTTTTTTTTTACTTGACAGAAAAAAGATGTTTTCACATTTTGATTATTTTGATTTCACTGCAAGAATCATATTTTCACAAGCGGTAAAATGTTCACAAAATGTAGGATAATTTTTACCATGTAAAAATATGTTAGGTGGGGGGGTACACTGCCTGCTTTCTGTTTTTTTATTCATAACAGTCTTTCCAGGTTTCAATGCAATCATACAGACCATGTACCCCTAGTTCCAGTCTCCTAGTGTTCTCCAGTGACCTAGTGTGCTTCTGTAACTCAGTGTGCTCCAGTAGTCCAGTGTGCTTTAGTGACCCAGAACACTTTAATAATCTAGCGTGCTTCAGTGACCTAGTGTCATGGGTCGACCCCATTGGCAGGTGATAATATATTACCTAAAGTGTGGACCCCTGATCATCAGGGACTTCATCAGTGCACCCTGCGATTAATGGGCCGGGGACCCTGGTGCCAACTGGACCTCTTCATCACTGCAAGGAGGTCACAAGGTCAGGGCCCCCTAGGCACTCCCCGCCAGGGGTGACAGGGATCACATGGCTTTAGTGTAGGAATGGTTATCAGGCAGAAACACAGTAAAAGCCAAGGCAAGATAATTAAACAGACCAAGGTCAGGGCAAGTGGCAGACATGGCTAGGTTATGTAACAGACTATGGTCAGGGCAGGCGGTGATCAAATGCAGAATTGACATCAAACTTAGGTCAAAATCCAAACAAACTAGCAAATGCTTTAGTATCCCTATGTTCTCCAGAGACCTAGTGTGCTCCCATAACCTTGTGTGTTCCAGTGCTCGTTTGTGCTCCAGTGACCGCTGTGATCATATGCCATTGTATCCCAACAATGCCAACCTTCAATGAAATTAAAACTAACATATATATTTCGACTGGCATTTTCCTATTATTTTTGTAAAAATAAATTCTCTGTTCTGTTCATCAGTAATGGATACATTTTATAATTATCACTTGCATCCATTTTACTGATGCACAAAAAAGTAACATTTGGTGACTCTTGGTTGGAATAATTTGGATAGACACCTTTTGTGCATATATATATAAAGCTGGATACATTTACATGCATATCTAAAAAGAATTATAGATTCTTTTCCTAAATCAATAAGATATCCCCCTTGCTACCCCAACCTTGTCCCTTATATACATATTTGATTGACAACAAATGCAGCACCATAGGACCTGGATATAATCCAGCCCTGCACACCTCAGCGACCTACTAATATTTACCTAATTACACTTCAAGGTCTGAGTTGCAGAACAGTATTTTAAAATCGATAGCAGTTCAGATTTTGGTCAAAAGTGAGCACACAACAAAGCCTCGTCAACATAAAGAACAGGAAATCCACTTTAATAATTGGAATTACAGCATTCCCTTTTTGTCCCTCTATGATTATGTTTTCTTTTTTGTCTGCAGCACAATTCTGTTTTGCTCAGTATGGCAGGTGTACACAGCCCAATTATTGCTAGAGATGTGAGTGATCTGAGCATGACTAGCCATAATTAGGCCATGTAGGTGAAACAAACAAGCCATAATGAGTCTGCACAAGAGACAGGGATAGATTCAATGTAAAGAGAAACTCCACCTCTGCAGCTACAAATACAGATTATGTTAATATTAATATAAATATTTATATATATATATATATATACATATATATATATATAGATAAAACTTGTGTACCTTAAAGTAGATCTTGGATGAAGACACAAGTGCTACCTGCATGAAACATACCCACAGGACCAGGCATCTGACTTATCCAAAACGTGCCAGAGGATGAAGATGGTTCAGCAAGCTGCAATTCTGAACACAGGTATTTTAAATACCAAGGAAGTGTTGCTTGCTAAAGATTTTGATGGAGTCAGAAACTTTGAGAACAATGAGGTTTAGTTTTGCAAATGGTGGACAGGTAGAAGGCAAAGTAATAATTACTATCATTGCCTGTGGTCTATCTGTAGCTTTCCTATTACAAACTAACAATGTCTTGTATTTTATTGTCACCCTTTTTAGGAACCCTCTTGGTAAAGGCAGGGCTTTGCTTCCTCATGTCACAGCCTCCAGCAAGGAGAAAAATCACCAAACATCACCTAATATAACTCTCCAACTCCTAAGACTACAGTCAAAGGCAGCAGTGACTTGGATCTCACAGTGTAAATATACGGCAACGAGACTCTAGGTTCAGGAGTGCCTAGGTACCCTCACATACCAGGAGGCTTACTATAATTTTTCAGGGCGAATTCTGGATAAAAAAATAAATTTTTTAGGGGAATGCTTGGGCACAATTAACATTAAGTTTGGTTCCATGTTAGGGGTCTTCTCTTGCAAGGAGATTTTTGGGTAAATCAAACAATGCATAAACCATAAAGAATGCATAGTATAAAGTGGTATGCAAATACAAACTTTTAACCCACCCTACAACTCCCAAGCCACTGCAGTGGTATAGGATGTCTGGATGGTTACTCCCAGGTGCATAGCAAACTGCTGCTGTGCTTGGGAGTGACAAACCCGGTAACATAATATTGGGTCTATATTAGGGTATGTAATGAAGACAGAAAGGTAATAAACCTTTTTATAATTTATCATATATATACTATATATATATATATATATATATATATATATATATATATTTATATTATACATAAATATATTTTAGCCTATATATAAATCAGTAAAAACATGAATACAATGCTTTTGTATACTTGTAATATATATATATATTCAGTAATTATACTATATACTAAGAATACTATATATATATTTACTCTATGTACCATTTCATATATATAAAGAATATATATAGAATCTTTTCCACTACTCACACAAAAATCATTTATAGTGGTATAGTGGCAGAAATGAAGATTGTCACAGAATAACATGCAGAATAAATTATAACAGCTTTGGCCTGTTTGAGGTAGAAAGCAACAAAGGAAGCGATTCAGCTGAATGGCTCTCTGCTTTTCCCAGAGGCTTATACATAGCTTGAGGTAAAACAGCAGCCATGCCAACTATTGTATTTAGGTTTATTGATGTGAAGGTTTCATTTTTGCTGAGATATTTGCTAGTGCTGTTAGAAGGATGCAATGTTTCTTATCACTGGCACTAATCATGTCAGTACAGCAGGCAGATCCACCCGCTTTTCACAAAAAAGAATCGGCATGGTGTGCCTTTATTTATACAGAACAGAAGCAGGTTAGACAGTGTATGGACAGTTGTTAAAATTGTCTGCAATAAATATTGTTGAATATATACTTGTGTAGTGCATATATTAAACTGATACTTCAATGCCAAGCAATGAGACATTTTCCTTCTGCTCCTAGCAAAAAGAAAATGTAATATATAGTAGTATAATTAGTGTATATATATATATATATATATATATATATATATATATATATATAGTATTATTATTACAAACATAAAGTATTGTATTCATTTTTTTATTGGTCAGCTAGCTTAATACAGTGATCGGTCAGTAGTGTGGCATATAGGCAATAGGGGGCAAATTAGGGCTGCTTTTCTGGAGGTAATTTCAATAATAGATCACTCTTAAGTTTAGGGAACCGAGATACTCTAACAGACTGCTAAACTAACATCAAGACACTCGGTGGTCCCTCTTGGGTCATGTAAATTGGGGTTTATGAATTTTACCAAATTCAAGCCTATAGCAGACTGATGCATGTTACATAACTTGATATTATAAATGGTTACAACATATCAGCTACATTACTGTTGATCTTCCAGTTCATGATTCAAAATGCATGTCAGAGACCTAATAATTGAAAAGAATTTCATGGACTGATAGACACCGTAACAACATTGTCAACTAAAGTAAAAGATCCTACACTGAATGCGGTCTTTGCCTATTTATTCATGACTTCTTCAGGTGTGTGTGTAATAAAAACTTAAACTATGGAATCCTATATAGAACACAGGTAAAACAGAAAAACATTCCTCAAGTTCTCTCCCAGGTGCACAGTTCATTGGAGCACCATGTGGGTGTCGGGAAGACAACAACAGTTGCAGACCACTGTGTTCTGTATTAAATATTGGTCCAGCTTAGAGTATTTTAAACCTTGCTATTGCAAAAAGTCCAGTTTAAATTTCCAAAAAACATTTATTACTGTATTTTTAAAGCCCAAGGACATTGCAGTAAAAAAATCAAAAGCTTTAAAGTTGCATAAAAAATAATTCCTACTCTTCTTCCCATTGCAATGGTCCTGTGATCTTCTCTCATGCAATTTTAGTGACCGGTTAGAGGCAGACACTCTGTTTGCAGCTTACCAGCCTTTTTTCTGCCCATAATGCCATTTGATTGATATCTACCAGCAAATAAAAAGCATCCATATCATGGAGATGGAACATGGGTATTGCCAAGTTATCTCGCATAAAATAAATTCTCACAAATATGCTCTTGGACTAATCATTTATGATAAGAATAACACAACAGAACCAATATGACACTAAAATTATACAAATACCAACAAATGAAAATAAATAGAAACAATATAAAGTTTAAATACAATAACCCATAATTGACTATCTCAAGAAATCAAATAACTTATCTATCACCTGTACAGATTAACACATCCACCAAAATAGGATCAAATGTTAAATCAAGGACTCTGGAAGCTCCCACTTTGCAAAAATAAATACCTAAGGATTGCATGCTTGGCAACTTTAGTATAAAAAATATGCTGGGGTTGATGTTTTTTTTTTTTTTTATCAAATCAGAGGTTATCTTGAAATAGAAGACTACAAACAGAAGAATAAAAAAGCCTCGGACCCACTAACCTTACCCATTCCAATAGATAGAAAACCTTCTGCTCTAGGGCAAGTCTTAGACCTAAGTAATGCCACCTCTGAGAGGGTCACCTGTTGTATTGTTCTACTGCTCCTAACCTGATCCTAAAATAATCCTAAAATATTAATTTTGAATATATAAGTGATGGTAATTGAAGACTCAGGTTCAAAGGTCTTGTCAGACCATCAGAAATGATAAGAATACAATAATTCATTCAGCTTGCTAATATCTACCAATAAATAGTTGTTCCTATTCCTATGTTTTGCAACCATACAAGACCTAAATACATTTATTGATTCAGGAACATTTCATGTACCAATATGTGGGCTGATTGCATATGCAAACCTCTTTTTTTGGCTTACTACTAATAATGTGCTGCTGGAGGATTCTGGAAAGCAGCACACTGTCTAATTCTCTGTTTGTAAACTGAATATTTTCTTTTTACTTTCCTTAGCTGAAAATGAGCACTGTTCAATCCTCAGACTTAATACATTTCACTGCTATGCAGATTCACTAGAAGCCACACCTGGACGTAGTATGTAGACTGCTTCATAAAGTGCTAATTCTTGGCATGGTTTAAAAATATGGACTCTGCTATAAAGAAACTGCAAAACCTGCACTTTAGTGTGCATTATGCCATGGACTATCCACGTCTATTTAACTTATACCATTTCAATGCACCTTGCCAGCCCTTCACAAGAGTTCAATTATCGATATCCTTGCCTTGAAAAAAGGTGCAGTTGTGCTTTTTCTTGCATTGAATCATGCTGCTGTGTTAAAGCTGAGGTTTAAGATGCTAATATTTTACCTTCCCTAGTTACTCATTTCTCCATTATAACAATGCCAGTGAAAATTCTAAATATAACTTTAGATCCTTAGATTTGCTGCAGCTTCAAATACACACAGTGAGAAACTCACAGCAATTTCAGGAATTGCAGTGAGCAAATTCAGTACAGGAGATAAGACTGTGAAGGCCAGGCTGGAGTTCATCTTTAACATGCAGCAAGATCAATGTGTCATCACACAACATATTGTGAATTCATCCTTAAACACAATAATGCGTTTGTGTTAAATGACACATTTTTTCACTTACATTACCTTAGTGTCTAGTGGTCTTTTATAAAGTAAATATAACCCACTAAAACAAGAAAACCCCTAAAAAGTACTCATAAAATAAAACTGAAGAATATCTGAATGTATAGCATGCAACAAACAATATTTCATATACTTACATTGGTGTGATACACTGCCACCCCAACACACCTTGCTGACAGATCTACCTTGCAGTGCAGTGAACATTTTCTGGTGAATTCTAGTGCTTTACACAGCCCATGCATGGTCTGTCTTAATAGATTTACATTGAATCTGTATTGGTGTGATGTAGTTTTATATATTCTAAATCAGCAAGTGGACCAAGATCTACCACTGGATCGCAAAGGCAACATAAGTAGATCGCGGAGCCCTGCCTTTTAAAATAAACTCTACCGCTCATAGGAGTTATTAGGAGTTAAGTTCACGTTTTATTGTTGGTAGATCATTTTGATTTGGTAATTTTAAAAGTACCTCCCAAGCCAAAAAAGTGTGGGCACCCCTGCTTTAAATAGTACCCCAACTCACCTTTCCAATGGCATGTTTTTCAGAGCACTTCAACACATGCCTTACCAACTTCCATCTGTGCTAGTGAACTGCATTAGAAATAGAAGACTCTACACCATTTTAATTGCATTGGTGTGTCTTAACTTAATCATATTATCCAGCTTTTACACAATGGTCATTATAGCACAGAAAATTAAATGTGCTACCGGTTTGTAACAATCGAGTGTTATTCGTTCTGTACATTAACAATGCATTGTGTTAAGGAGCACTGCACCGTGCAATAAAGCTTGTGGTTACTTGCATGTGCTACTTTGACCCAGCCAAATTTTAAAGATAAAATTTTAATGCTTGGGGTTTAGGTAGTTGGAGGTGAAGAGGCATTGCTAGCAGGATAAGAACTTGAATCAAACACAGTACAATTACAGTATTTTGCTGATGGCACAATAAAATGCCATGGGCACCTCTGAGGATTCCAGTCTTCATTCTCTTGCAGTGATACAGTCAGAATCTCCACTATCTGTCATGTCTAGATGTGTTGAATGCTTGCGTCTCATTATTGGTTGCTGTTGCTTCTATCTACTAATCAACCTGCCCACTGCATCACTTGTGTGCCCCTATGCAGCTGCGGGAACATAGGGGTGGAATAGAACCTATGGGGGATAAATGGGCATAAGGCATATTATTAATATTTTATTTCTATTCTTTGCCAAAATCCTGAATAAAAAATTACTCTTTGGCTTGCAAATAATAATAAACATGTAATAACCACCCTACCATTATTACATGTTCATGGGCAACTAAATATATTTTATTTTTTTACAAATAGAAGGAAGAATTAGCTTATTCATCTGCTAATTCTACAGAATTATTGCATTTCCTTTGCTGGTGGCTGTGACGCCTCTTTTTGCGATGCTATTTTCTTTTGCCGTGCCAAAGGTATTTTAGAACCATTACTAGTCACAAAAGTGTCAAGTAAGGAACATACTTTTGCATTTTACCATTAAGAGTTCACAGATTTTCATTCACAGCAGAGCACTGCTCATCATGTACAACTACAGAGCTGGAAGCAATAGATGCATTCAAATTACCAACTTGAAGATTCAGTTCATTAGCATATTCTATTTGCTTGTGAAAGTAGTTATTCCACGTGCTTTGCATGTTCTTCATAAAAATGTTTTGGAGATTTTGTAGGTAGTTTCGTCCGTGACATCGGACAGGTGTTGTTCAGTCACCTTTTTTGTTGCTTTTCACCATTTTCCAAGCTAGTATAAAAGATTGGAGTTGCTTTTGCTGGCAATGAATTTTGAGAGTAAAATAAATGTTGAAAACAGAGGTTTGTTACAGTCCAGTCTTCAGTACCAACAGACCAAACCCCCTACACTAAAGGACCACATGATACAGTTCTGAAAGGTGTTTGCCTAAGGGAAATATTATAATGAATTAACATAGCAATTAGTTCAATGAATGTGCATCATAATTTGTTTTGTTTTAGTTAAGAAATATTTGCACATTATGCCAAGGGTGATTTGAATTACTTCGAGCTGTGTGAATGGTGGAGATAGAATGTTCTTTAGTTCTTTCTGTTGGGCAAACATAGTAGAACGTAATCTGCACCTTATGTGGATATTAGAGATGCTTGGGTTCAGTTCATGAAAGGTTCAGTGACTATTCTTGAAGCTAGGTGAATGTTCTTTAGGATTGGTAAATGTTCGACAAAGTTCTTCTAAGGTCAACAAACCTGATGTTTGAGTTGAGTCACATGGTTTATAGGGACAAAGCTTCCACTCTAAAGGGTACAAGTTCTGCGTCCTCTATTGAGAGAATGGGGCTGATTTACTCAAGGAATATAAGCCATTCAAATAGCAAAGTGAATTATGTTTTTTATGACCTCAGAAATGGACACATGGAGTTTGACTCTTCCTGCCTGGCAATACTTAACCATAGAAGTTTATTTTCTTGTATCAATGTGTTTTTGGAATTTACATTTGTTAGGATTGCTGACTATACTGTACTACGATTGGTGATGCACCTGAAGAAGCTATATTAGCGAAATGCGTTGAAGCAAAAATACATTCTTCGAAAAACACTTGGTTAAAGAATAATGTGACATTTTATGATTTATATATTGTGTTTTTTATTGTTTTAAATATGGCTGAATAAAGTGATTGATTTTACTTTTATATTGTGCTTTAAAAGTCCCACTGATTTATATGGTGTTGTTGAATTAGGTTCTTGCAAGGGATTCTTCACTTAGATTAGTAAATTAGATGTAGCTCTGCTGACTTCAACCTTCCTTGCGTATGATTGAGTTTTCTTTTCAAGTGAACTATTACTTGAAAGGTGATATTTCTTCTTGGTAAGTTTAGATCTTAAGTTACTTTAGTAAATCGCCCCCAATGTCCATTTTCTCTTAGGATGAAATACCCTAGGAACATTTGATCCTGTGAAAAGATAGCATAGAAACATTTACTATATTTATTGACTAGAAATTACCCTTAGAATATTAGATTAATCTTCCATAGATTTCATTGGGATTCAACTTGTACATTGAGTTTGTTGAAGATCAGAATAAGTTCACCCAACATCAAAGGACATTTGCCCAACTTTAAAGAACATTTGTTTGAATCCTTACCAAACTAAACCTGGGCAATTTGCCCATCTCTAGTAAGATTCAAAGACAATGGTCTTAAAACATCCAACAGGAAAACTAACATACCAACCTGTCTAATAGTTACTATGTTTTTTGGTCCATCCAAACTATTGTATTGTTGTCTTTTAGTAACCAAATATGTATATATAAATTACAATTATGTTGTCTGGCAGCATCCATATTTCCCTCAATACAGGGACATTTTTGGTTCCTTCACCCACTAAAATAACTAACTATGACTGATTATCCCGGCTTGTTGCCACCTCTGCTTCTGAATATATGATTTTTTTTCCTACGTTGTATTGATGAAGGTGAACAAGACAAAAGCCTTAACTAATTATTCTTGTTGTAAACCTACTTAGGTTTACTAACATATAAAAATTAGTTTAACCTAATCCTAGATGTCTGTTTGGTCCCATTGCAACATTCCTGTGTGAAGAAGACATCTGGATCCTATACTTAACCCGAACTGACCTGATCGGCACTTTATAGTAGCCTATAAAGTGTTATTGGTAACACCAATAAGAAATTCTGGGGATCCATGGAAAAACAAATATTTATTGTCACTTTTGACAAAAATATAACTTTTTAAAAGTATGAAACCACAATAAAATAAGTAGGACATGTATGAGGGTGATTAGTTACTTCATTCCAGTGATTGGAGTTTTTGATTGCCACTTAGTCAATTTAGGGCATGGGCGTGCACTACTTCTAAAATCCAGATAGCAAGGGAACAGAAATGTTAATCAAGATGTCAAAAGTGGAGAAAAAAAGAGTGACAATCTGAATATCAACTTGCCACTTTTTATAAACAGGACCCTGAGTCTATTATTCATGGTAGACTATGATGCCAGGTGCTCCAACAGGGTTACTCTAGGACTGTCACAACTCGATTATAATGAATATGAATGCCGCACAAGGTATACTGATGCAGAACATTACCATATGTTACTTATTTGATCATTCCTTTGAAAAGTGTGTATTCATAGTGTATGCCTCATCTGTTTTTGGGTTGGACTGAATAAAAAATTACAGTTAAGCAAGTAAATTGCCAAGTGGATATGAACATATAAAGAATAATTATATTGTATGTTACTATGCAGGAGTCATGAGAGATAAAGGTATATTTTAGAGTAAAACCTTTAAAAAGGAACTTCTGTGGTTACCCAGTATGGAGGGGTTCGGGTTTCTATGTTCCATTACGAGATATAAAATGTAATTTATACAGGAAGGGAAGGTAGGTAAGAAATGTGCACAATTGTTGCTCCTATAGTCCTTCTCTGCCAACAAGAATATGATTATATAATGTTAAACATGTGCGCTAAATCTTTGCTAAATATTCAAGGTAAACCCAAATTATTTGGGGGCCATTTAGCAACCAAGAACAATGAACATTTCCAAAATAAAAATGTACTGTACAACACAGCATACATAGTGGAGAAGTAAAGAGTATGTAACTAAAGGGATATGTCTATTCTTTGTGCCCCATGGGGCAACGTCTGCCTGATCATTATCTGACCATTTTATAAACATTATGTCCCTATCAAACCTTACATACAGAATGACAACCAACAATCAAGAAAAATAAAAAAGAGTAAGCTGCACATCTCAGATCCTAAAAAATATTTAATGGGTAACTGAACCCCCTACTCCTTTTTAGTAGAATATGTGTGGCTCCTGATATTCCCCCCCCCCCCTAATAAAATGTCTAATATTTGGGGTCAGTGACCTAAATTTTTACATCTTAAACCACCTATTATCATTGCTCTATGTTAATGGTAGGCTATGCATAATTTGATGGTCACTGAACTACCCGCTAATTTTTCATGGTAAATGGTAGTCAGTTGACAGAACCCAATAATAAAAGCTCCCATACATTGGTGACTAGTTTAAATATCCTGATTACATTACTATTGTCCCTTCACATTTTGGTCAGCAGAAAAGCGCCTCTTAAACTTGTATTTAATGCAGTGCCGGCTTACATTGTCAGTTGAAGGCACTTTCATTAGCGGAAAATCTAGAAGTGTCCCTTTATAGTGTTGCTCAGTGCAGAAGTGCCCACTTATATTGGTCATCAGTGACACATACCTTTTTTATTGTGGCTAAGTGAAATAGTGTACTTCACATTGGTGGTCAACGCCAGTAAGAATGTTCTTTACAAGCCACCAGTGTCAATAGTCTTACCTAAGAGATAAGGAACAAGGTCTACTGGCCTCCACTAGCTCTAGGTCTACCAAGTGATTGGCAATAGGTGCCAATATTTGTTAATAGAGTTGGGTGGGGGATCAGTCCACCCACAATATACCTAAAATTTCCAATGTGAAGAATCATAGCAACATCCCTAATATATCCCTTTAATACAAAGCACATTCCAATTTTACTCTCCAGCCAATAATAGTGTCTGTTTTGTAATTTTCATGCTGCAGCTATTGTTAATGGTTAGGGTCTGCTTAGTTGGTGATGTGCAAAAAGAGTCTAACTAAAATTCCTCTGCATGTCCACATAAATGACAGAATCACAGGAGATCAATGCTCCCCTTGTCCATCAAGCACTTGTATTTGTTATTGCTTTTACATTTTTTTGTTTTTTTGTTACCAGACAGGAATTTTTTTTATCTTTAGTGATCTGGTCTCCAGCAGTGAGATATCTTTCATATTAATTTACTTTGAATTATTTTACACTGAATTAGTAATCTCTTGTCTATTAACTTGGTTTTCTGTACTGCTTCTAAACACAATATTTCTATAGCTTTGTAATAAGTGGCTTAAATTTTGTTGTGCTAAGATCTTGTGTATTAGGGATGAAAAAATTTGGTTTTGATCCGAGTTCCTTTAATTAACACAAAACATAGCCAAATGTTCTGGTTCAATCAACATATTGAAGTCAAAGGCTATTGACTTTTAAGTAATTTGCAAAAACCCTGAAAGTAGTACTATTACAAAAATTCCCAATGTTTTAGTCTTTTTCCCAAGTTAATTGGTGCCATTCCTATGAATGTTTATACACTTTCATTCTTTGACAAAATGACTTAAAAATTATATTGTATAGTAAATTAACACTTGTGGACACAAATCCTCTAATAAGCATGCTTGAGGGATATTTTAAAGCTGTCTGTCGTGTTTTGTATTTGTATTAATTTGTACCATATTTACACTATACTGGCGACTAGATACTCATTTAAATGGAGTAACTAATTGCTATATTTGAAAGTACACAAGCCATTTTCTTCTATCTAGGTAGTTGCAAGATGAAATCCATATACAAGAAACTGTTTATCTTGCCAAAGGATCCATAATTTAGTCCACCCAGTCCTGGTGCTTAAACACCTCTACCATACTTCTCTACCATGTCTAGCCGGCTAGAAGACCTAATTGTAGTTAGATAACATGAACAGGTCTTGTCCCTCCCCCAGGCTATGAATGGACAGTCAAGGAGAAGCCACACACTGACAAACTAATATTTCTGTCTCTGTCTCCTACCATCAGCACGGTCCTTGTATCAAAACATCATAATAAAATTCATTGATCCCTTTCTCTGCTTCTGTCTATCTAGCTTTTCAAATCAGAGATTGCAAGATTCTGGTAACATAAAATGTTTGCAATACATTAAGATATATTTATAATAAGGAATAAATTAATGCCATTCTACCCTCATATTTGCTTGTTATATCTGCCCAAAGTTTAGCTTTATTCTAGCCTGACTTTGATTGTACTTTGTTTTCTATCACAAAATATGAGCTTGTTTTAAAAATTAGCCAATAGTAATTAACATGCTAAGAATGAAATTTTGCATATTTTTTCTGATAATAATACAAAACAATTGTGTATTTATCTAGTTTCATGTGTTTGATAATACGCTTACGTGCCGGCACTGAGTATTTACTGTATTTAGTAGGGAAAAATCAGTATTTCAGAAGCTTCCATTATGAAATTACTGCTAAACGCTAATTAACTTAATTACCTCATTTCCCCATTAATGAGGCATAATATGCTAATTACCCATGACCACTGCTCCCCTTGGGCCTAATTCTGGTTTCACAGCTATTGACGAAACGGTTTTATGAAAATAAAACTTGCCTTTACTAACCAATCACACTATAACCTTTATACTGCAGTGAGTAACAAAGGTTTTGATTGGCTACCATTGCTTACTATTGGTTACTATTATTTTGAGTTTCGGTGCTCCAGATTTCTACAAATCAATTGATGACCAAATTGTGCCTGAAGTCTCTTACATAGGTTCCACTTGGGTCTATGTAAAAATATTTTTTTTTTTTAAAAATTTGTTCATATTATTATCTATTTATTCCAAAAGCACCATAATCAGGATAGGAGAGTCAGATTATTTGTAATGGGAAACATACATAGTTCTTCTTTTAGGTAGATCCTTCATCTGTCTCCATTGGCTAAATAAGTTTTGGGACCTAAACTTAATATAAGAGCTTCTATCATTACTCAGTGGCCCTGATTTATTAAAGCTCTCTAAGGCTGGAGAGAACACACTTTTACCAGTGAAGCTGGGTGCTCCAACAAACCTGGGATGGATCTGATCCAGGATTTAAAGCATTTGCTAAGAAATAGCAAATGACATTGAATAAATCCATTCCAGATTTGCTGGATCACCCAGCTTCACTGATGAAAATGTATCCTCTCCAGCCTTGGAGAGCTTTAATAAATCAGAACCATTGTTTAATTACAATTATTGTTCTGCCCTCTGAAACCCCTTGTTAGCTTTGCAGGCAGTTCCCCTTTAGACATAAACCATGGAATCTTTCCGTGGCTTTGGACATATTATTGGAGTGTTATGGGTCACGCGCTGTGTGGTATTGGTTCAGAGGAAACCTGTAGTTTGGGTATTGCTGGCATAGATTTATATTGTCTGTTTAAATCAGCCTTCAGAAACAAAGGGGGAAGAATCCAGTCCTGGATTCCTGAAAGCATCCCCTGAGGAAGCCAAAATGGTGAAACACATGTCGAAGTGAGACAATTTTGGCTGTCCTATTTCTTTCAAGTGCATTTCTACTCCTGCAGGCCCATAAACTGGGTTGCAGCTGAAAATCAGGAGAAAACACTGTATAGTGTAGGTGGGCTCTACCATAATAACATTTACAATTAACACTACTACTTTTAATTGTAAAATGCTCAGTTTGTAACAGAGGTAATACTCTTGAATACATTGCGTTTCTAAATGCTGACAAAAATAATCATATATATATATATATATATATATATATATTGTGGATTAAGCCAATATTCATGAGGATGTAAAAATGTAAAAGTAAATAACAGACTACACCTAACAGCATGGTATTTATGCAGATTCAGCTTTGGCATTCTCAGTATTCTGTTTGTGACATATACATGTAAAAAAAAATAAATTAAAGGTTAGCTTATCTAACATTGACCTATTTTTTTAAAGATGATGGTAGTACAGCAGAAAATGGTGATGTTGGTAGCAATTTCAGCATCAATCAGCTAGTCAGAGAAACCCATGATCATACGCAGCCCACAACCTTGTGATCTGTGCATCGAAGGTAAGCTGGCACACATGGAGAGTCTATCAGGAAGGCCAAGCAGCAAAACAAAAATGACTCTTTCAGAACTTTAGACAAAGAGCAATAAATCCTACAAAATTGCAGCAATGCAATGTAATATTACATTAGTTATTTCCAGCTTTAGAAGCTAATACATTATAATCTAAGAGGTGTTGGTTTGACACTGCTGGTTACACCACCAGCAATAGGCAATATTAGGAATCTGCATGGGGTGTGAGTGGCCTTAGTTGTAGAAACCTCCTGTCATTACTGTCCCTAGTGGCTAAAAAACCATATTTTCTGAAATGGATTGACCCGGATCCACCGACGTTGACTATGTTCAAAGTTAAACTTATGTACATTTTTCGTAAGGCCTGGGTTGATTCTACTTTATTAAAGATTTACGGGTGGAAGCATTTTTTGACATGTGGTAATTTTTTACTGACACCTTGCTCCTGCAGATGAAACAGGCTGTAAAACGTCCTGGTAGATTCTTGGATTACTTGACTTGATCCAATGACCATCCTATCAATTTAACCTAAATATGCAGTTTGGACTGGTGCTGTTTTCCTGTATTGGGGGGGGAGCGTAGTGAATGCAGAGCTCCCCCACATGGGATTTTGTTAGCCAGGTTGAAGCCGTGTGTTTGCTACACTTCTCCTGCCAACTGGGGTCCCACTGCTCTATCACCCTCCTTTTTTACATTAAAATAGACGTACACTTACCTGAAACAGATAATCCACAGGAAAGGATGTCATTGAGCCAGTTACCTGTCAGGGCACATGAGCAGCACCTAAAAGAAGGAGAGAAAAGGATCATTAATCACAGTTGGGGAAATCAAAAGAAAGCTTTCCTGTCCCCCCTGCCCATCGTGGCCTTTAGTTTTGAGGTGTGGTCTCTTCTTGTTGAAGGACTTTATTTATTAGCGATCGAGATGTGGTAGCTGTGCTCTCATCGGTGGATAATAAGATTAAGCTACAGCTATTGATAATTCATTTAAAAAAAAATAATTTTAACCCAATATTAAAGGGTGTGACCAAGAAAATCCAGCTGCATTCTCTGTTTCAAATATTTTATTTATTCATAAATTAAGTATAAGAGTAAAGAGTAAGCTTCTGGCTATAATCTCACAATTAGTAATACCATGATGGCTGTATGTAAAGAGTTTCTATTATTCTCCCTTTTTTAATTTTTTTTTACATTTCATACTTTATTGGTATTGCATTATTTAACCTATGCATGTTATTGTTTATATTTCCTCTAATGAATAGTAATAAAAAAATGTGTTGGTTAAAGTTTCATAAATTGATATACGGAAGGCTCCATTTATTGTATGTGTCAACTTCCAAAGACTTTATTGCATGAATGAAGTGTCACATGAAGATGACAGAGACGTTGGCATCTTGCAGTTTTTCTTTTTATACATAGGGCAATTTTGACGGGGCCACAGATCAGCATGGTGGGGACAGAATTTTCTTTGATTTTGCTGGAGTACAAATTCTTCTTTAAATTGAAAAGAAATGTACATTTTACATGCATTGTCTTTGTTTATCAGATTCTCATGAGTAAATTATATCTTGCTAGGGACAAGGAGGTACAGAACAGGTGGGAGTAGCTGGGACATTAGAAGCTTCCACTGAAAGTGCATAAAACATGCAGTGACACTTGAAAGGGAATTTAAAGGCAATGTTTTTTAGATATCAAAAAATAGAATTGGGTACCATTTACAAAAAACATCCTATTATGTGCCAATGTATTAAAAAAATATATATATATATACTGTATATGGGTTCTACTTCCTGTGCTATATCGCCCTTTCTCATAATGGAAACCTCAGGGGTCTACTTATAAAGCAGTAAATTAGACATTTACCAAACATTTTCTGGTGGAAAACCATTGAAGTGAATCAAACTTGAAGATTCTCCACCAGAGAACGCTTGGACCTCTACATAGACCCCTCTATGTATTATCATTTTAAAATATGAGCGCTCAGTATTCTCCCTGGGTGGCCACTTAATTTGCTCATTCCATTCTTGGCATGCTATGGATATCCAAATTAAAAAGAGTAGGCAGGATAGTTGCTTTAGGGAACAGAATGCACTGTTAGGGCTCTTTTTTTTTATAAAACAGGGAATCTGACATTCCTTCAAACATTCCCTGGTGGGAATCAATTACTGTCATTGAAACACATGTAACTGGAAGATTCCCACAAAGGAATGACTGATTCCCTGTTTATAAATAGAGCCCAAAGTAACTGTTCACCCCAGTCTGCCTACCCGTTTGGGAAGGCCACTGTTTTATTTAATCCTAAAATCTCCTAGAAAAGTTAATAAACAATAATCTATAACAAATGTATAAAAGAGCAAGTCTACAGCTTCTTTGAACACTGAAATTTAAGATATAAAACACATAACTCGAAATGCTATCACATCCTCGCACATCACAGACATGCTGTGAGCACTTAATATTAATACAGAGGAATTCTAAACAGCTCTCTCTTTGGGAGGAAAAAATCATTTTTTGTTTAAAGAAATCTGTATAAAGAGTAATATTATAGATGCCACATTGATGACCCCTCTGAAAACGATAGTTTTCTTACAGCAATCATTTTGCGTTGCTGACCCAGAACAAGCCTGCAAATTGAGAAAATTAGTTCAGAGAGAGCTTACAATGTTCATACTTCATTAGGTCAGTAAATCCAGAAGTACTGAAGCCGATGAATGAGAATGTTCCAAAACTTTATTTTCTACCTTTTCTGTGATAGTATTTCCAGGCTTATAAATGTTTTGCAGGGGCAGTTGCTGGGCGGCCAGTTCCTATTGATGTAGGTGAACCACAAAACTACATCTCCCAAAGGCTTTTTACCTGCACAGGGCATTGGTAGACACTTTGAAGTCATAGAAGAAGAACTGTTTTCCAGGAAAATAGAATAATATATTTATATAAAGTGACATAGTCTGTGTTGCCAGCCAAAACTTGAATATTAGTCTGATTTCAGTGTATATCTATATATAATGCATAGTAAAGAAGAAGGCTGTGTAGAGATGTGTCATTTTAGCATCCTCTGTACTTACTCTGAGGCTGTGCATAGTTGAAGGGGATTTCAGAGTATGTGCAGCAGCCAATGAGCAGAGAAGTTCCTGGTTCCAACCTTGGCCTGCTATTGGCTGCTAGCCTTATTTATACCTTCCTGATTCCAGGCTCTGGTTGCTGGATCCTCAGCCTTGTTACCTGAGACGTGCTCAGTTACATTCCGCCATACTGTGCCTTTTTGGATTCTTTACCTGTGCCTGACCTTGACTGCGCTTGTCTGTTTCTGGTCTGACCTGTGCTTGAACCAGAACTATGCTTGCCTGCTGCCTGCCCTAAAGTGTGCTTGGAATTTGACTATGCTTGCCTGCTGCTTGCCCTGACCATCTGTCTGCCTAGACCTTGCCTTTCGCTCTCATCCTACTCAGCGCCTGATCTTGGCTATTCCTACACCAGAGACCTTTGTTTCGCTTTCCCCTGGTGGGGAGACCTTGGGGGCCATGACCCAGTGTTCTGCCCACAGCAAAGTAGTCCAGTGGCCACTAGAGTTACCAGCCCATAATCCCGTGCAGGGTGCTCTGGTGAAGACCAGGAGACACTTAGACTTCTATCTCTTTCATCTATCGGATTGCAGTTCTTTCAATTTTGGAGGCTCTTCTTCACAATTAAAAATCACTATAGCTCTATCTATATTTTACTAGCATTTTGAAAATGGGGTAAAAGAAAGGTGGACTTAAGAAGGGCAAAATATTTACCCACTTCCCGCCCTTTCCAAATCTAAAATAAAACTTTTTAGATATACTTTAAGCTAGTGCCTGGGCTTCACAGTGGATTTCCAAGGCTGCATTCACTCATGCAGCCCTGGGAATCCTGTGTGCGATCCCCGGCACTAGAGGTTAATAAATGGGGACAAGTCTCCCCAAACCTCAAAACCTTTAGTGCTCCCTGATTGGCTGAGGAATGGAAAATCCTGATGACGCTTGAGCGTCATTTAACCTCTAATGCCAGGGATCACACACTGAGCTGATCAATGAATGCAGCCATTCATTGATCAGTACAGCCCACAATTTCTTTTTGAAAAATTTTTTTTTAATTAAAATTCTATCTTGTTTGGCTAATTTACCCCGACCGTTCTCGCTTACAATTTCGGTAAGCGAGAACGGCCGTATTCGCCGCGAGATCGAGTTTTAAAAACTTGCTCGCTCATCCCTAGTTGTGAGTCTTTATTTTACTATGATGAATACAATGGTACCATAGTGATGTCTTTTTGTAGGAAATGATAGTGTTGCACCAATGAGCTTCTCTGAAGTATACACAATGCATAACTGTAAAGGATTGTGCTATTGTCTATTATCATAACCACATCCATTTGCAAAAAGTGGGTTTGAGTTCACTTTTTAAAAATCTGCAGTTGTGTTTTTTTAGAGTTAATATAAGTTGCATGGATGCTGATCACTGTACTTGTACTGTATTGTTACTGATAGCACACATTTTTGGATGCAGTACAGTCAATAGCTAAACGTCTGGGTTGTTCGTGATGCATCATTTAATATTCCAAATGCTATGGCAAGATTCCCAGGTTCATCACAGAAATCACACATTGTAAGAAAATCTCAGTTCAGAAAATTACTGTTTAAACAGGAATTGATAATGCTGTCTCTGCGCCTCTCCTGTAATTAACTTTGGGTATTGTTGAAAAATACAATGAACTTGGTGTCACCTCATACTTAGGTTGAGTCTCTCTTTATGTTAATAGCTCCAATTTTTAGACTCTAGAACAGGGTTTGTTGACAAGAACAGATTTCTTATTGTGGTTCCTTTAATGATAATGATGTCTAACAAATATCAAACTGTGTATGTAGAATGAGGATGTGGTGATGAACACAATGCCACCCTCATTTTCTCAAAATGTAATAGTCAGTAACAAGATGATCAGATGAAAACCTCGGGTCTATGTCTAATCTTTTATTAATCTAGCATTTTTGTTCATACATTGTTCAATCTAAGTGGTCTGGTGTGAAGAATTGGAAATACACATTTGTAAAATAGGATATCATTGATCCGGTGGGAACTTCCTGGACCAAACCTTCATATATATTATATACCAACTTCAGTAATGGAGTTACATTCCTAAAACAAGGATAAAGGGGAATACAAGTCAGTTACACACCAACTACAAATAAACTACAAACACACATTAGACCAGTCTTTTTCAGCCTTTCTCCCCCTAAGAAACCCCTCGTAATTTTAAAGTCTCAGGGAACCCCTTATAAAACCAAATTATTTAGGGTTAGTAGAAAAAAAGATCTTGAATTGGCCAGAGGAAAAAATGTCATCTTACCATGCTGCTTAGAATACCACAGTAGCATGGTGACAAAGAGGTTAGCACTTTGAGCTTTGCAGCTCTAGGTTCCAGGTTCGTATGTCAGGACACTATCAGCATGCAGTTTGCATGTTCCCCCCATTCTTACACTTCCTGTGGTTTCCTGTGGGTACCCTGGTTTCCTCCCACATTCCAAAAAAAATTGACCTTAGACTAGATAAATGACATATGACTATGGTAGGGACATTAGAATGTGAGTCCCTTTGAGGGACAGCTAGTGACAAGACTATGGACCTTGTAAAGCACTGTGTAATATGTCAAAGCTATATAAATAAAGGTATTATTATTATTATTATTATTATTATTATTAATAATAATATTACGAATAATAAAACCAGCTTCCTTGACAACTAAAAACATTGCAACTGGCAGCTGGCCCTACCCAGTGCTGTTGGTCCCAGAACTATGCAAGCATCATCAAATGGAAGATCAATCAGCCACAATTTGAGGAAACCCTGGGGTTCCACCAAACCTTGTTGAATGACTGTATTAGACCTTCCAGAAGAAATACGTAATTTACCTACTGTTTGATATCTATTTGCCTCTACTTGTTGCCGCTTGACCTTACAAATATGGGTGGTGTGTTGGGAACTGAGTTCCCACCTTGAGTCATACCTTCATACCTCCTCTGTGGTGTTCTAGCCAAGTTTAAACAATGCAGTGCAGGACTCTAAAGCACCATGGAGTGCAGGAATTAGAAGGACCGTCCTATAGTAAGGGACTCGGCAAAACTATGACTGCTAACACTAATGGCAGTGTCCATGGTGCCATAAAAAGAATAGCTGATTCTAGATGCAAACCTATCTCTTCTCTAAATTAGCAGTAAGTGGTAAATCATTCTGTCATTGCTTCTTATTTGTCACATTTATTAGCTACTGGATATAGTGATGAAGCTCATTTATACCCCAAAAACACAAATATATTTCTTGCCTGCAGGTATGCCAATTATTGGTTCTTCAAACACTCCATTAGGCTAGAAAATATATTTACTGACTAATGTTTATCGTGGTGATATAGTATATAAAATTATATCCTGTTGCTTTTCTCATTATTTATCTTCACTTCAAGTAGAACTAAACCCAATCACAAAAATCTCATTTAATCTTGAACACTCTGATGAAATTTGAAGTAATTTTCCATCTCTTAAAATCTGCAGGTATAAATTAAAATAATAACTGGTAATCCTGCCAAGAAGGTCCATGTTGAGTCTCTCCCTGTTATGAAGTAACAAAACTCTATTTCTGTTCTCCATTTGTTCTTCTGTATTATCACCCCGACCTATGAACTACCAATGGAGACTAGAAGTGGACATGGTGACATTGCAAACCATAGTCAATAATGGTCACTGTTTGCTAGTCAGTCTACAATGATGAGCAGCTGACACTGGAGCAAATGCATGTATGCTAAAAGTATTTGAAAGTGACTAGAAGAAACAATACAGTTTCAATATGCTTTCAGTATTTATTCAAAGAAAACTAAATCAGAAACAACATAGACATGGTTTCCTTTTATATCTGTCTCCTCCATAAATGAGGAAACAGAAAACTAAATTAATGAGGAAACCATCTCATCTACAACCACAACAAGAGAGTTCCTAAGAGCTATATATTCTAAGCATTTAAATGCACAATTTGCATTTTAGGATTATTGTCTCTTTAAGGGAATTACTAGGGAATATGCATTTTTAAGACTTGAATTGAATCTGTACACTTTGGTATTCTGGTAGTAGTAAAACTTTACTTCGTTTGAAGTTATGTTGTTGTTTAGTTGTATTTTCTCCCCGCCAGTAATCAGTAATAGCAGGCATGTACCAGGTTGTAAGGCACCCATGGAGGCTGACCAATCTCCTGAAAACTGATAATTGATTTATTGAATTTCTATCTTTGCTCTAGCAGGAATTAACCAGTGTTAATGAACAAAGTCTTTAGTTTTATCCTGACAACAGCTTTGGGTATTACGAAGACTGGTCTCAAGCAGAAGTTAGGATAGCCCTCTAACCCGACACTGAACTTGACATTTCTGCCCTTTAACTCAGAAAACACGAGTTAGTAAGGAATCCAATTATTCCTGAGACGTTAAGCTGCACATTTACAGAATGAAGGTTTAGATTCGTATAAATGCCCCATTGGTGACTGGTTCTCTTTAAAAATCACAGAACACTTTGGGGCCTGGGTATTTCTAGCACTTGGCATTCACAAATAGGAAGAGGAAATAAGAGGAACATCTTCTTGTCAACATTTGCCATCATACTCTACCCCCTGTATCTGCTCAAGGATTAGATAAGAAGAAGTGGGCCAGCAGGAGCTGTTCTCAAAATTCTACTGAATTCATAAGAAGAGTTGAAAATCAGGTCGGCTTTCCTCAGAGCACTTTCTTCCTGTAAGAGTCAGCACTTCTTCTATACTGACTTACACAAGTCAATAGAAGGCTTTGATGCAAGTGGGTGCCTGTGGGGGCAGTGTTATGATCTGCGTGCCTGTGGGGGCAGTGTTATGATCTGGGTGCCTGTGGGGGCAGTCTTATAATCTGAGGTTGCTTCAAATGGTCTCAGTTTAGCAATTTTATAAGCCCAAAAAACTAGCTGAGTACCAGACTATTCAGAATGACCATGTTTTTCTATCAATGGGCCTGATTTATGAAGATACACTTTTATCAGTAAAGTGGGGTGATCCAGGATGATTTTAGGAAATCGATTCCAGGTTTACTGGATCACCCAGCTTCACTTATGAAGGTGTAACCTCTCCAGCCTTGGAGAGCTTTCATAAATCAGGTCCAAAGGATTGATTCTGATGGCACAGGCATATTCAAAGATTGAGAGAGTGGGAGTGAGAGAGTAAGAGAGTGGTGCAAGGAGTATGAGACATTTTCACACATGGATTGGCCACCACAAAGTCCAGACCTTAATCCCATTGAGGATCTTTGGGATGTGCTAGAGAAGACTTTACACAGCAGCCTCACACTTCCCTCATCAATACAAAATCTTGAATACTACTACTACTACTACATACTCTTTGTGATTCAGTCTAGCCACATGATTAATGTTCTTTCTCTTCCTATTCATTCAAGTTTTCTAAGCATAGATGCATTTGATCTTTTCCATTGAATTGAATCTTTTCATGATAATGTCTACAATACTCCAGTCTAGTCCTCTGGGTTGGGCTTAGTTTGTGTTTTCT
The DNA here is from genome assembly GCF_032062135.1 of Pyxicephalus adspersus. Classification (NCBI taxonomy): domain Eukaryota; kingdom Metazoa; phylum Chordata; class Amphibia; order Anura; family Pyxicephalidae; genus Pyxicephalus; species Pyxicephalus adspersus. The sequence continues at coordinate 21,305,355 of NC_092864.1, read as the reverse complement.
ATATAAAGTCTTTTAATTCTTCAACAACACAAACCCCTCCTTATTATTTAAAAAAGTAACAAAAAGGGTGTTTTAGATCCACTCCTGTTCTGATGTAGATAAATATAATCCAAACATACTTTAGATGTCTTATAGAATTTACCCTAGCTTTGTCCAAACCAGTGTCAGATGTTTATAGCAAATGGCTGCCCACTTCTCTTGACCTTGGGGTCCCAGAAGAATAATTTCTAAACCAAATAGTCATATTTTAAATGAGTGACAGCTAGGAACATCAGAGGGAACCAGTGAGCATCCGAAGAAAGAAGGATTGGGGGCATGACTGTGGAGCTCACGGATTTGGTATCCTCCTGCTTTGGCAAACCACATGCATCCTCCTAAACAAAATAAATGTTACATATTTATCTATAAACAGTACTAATTCCTATTTTACATAATACAGTATGCCGTTTATGCTGAGCGTGTAAAGTGTTGTCACACCATCCTCCCAACACCATATGCTGCACTGCACCAAAGACTATATAGCACGTCTTACTCGTTTGCCAGAAAATTTGGAAAAAAGGATACTTGTTAACCCAGCAAGAATAAAACTGTTTGCTGAAGATAAAATAGAACAGTTATTGAGATGCATACTTAGGAAGGTAAATGAACAGTATTAAAGAAACTCAGAGCGTGTATATGCTTGGTGAATAAGGGATCTTTTTGGGACTAAAAAAAATACAATTTAATATTAATTTAAAAAAAAATACAAAGCTTATGAGCTGCCAATTCATCATCTTGAGTCAGTCTGAATGAGCTCTACCATGTGGGACTCCAGCAGCTTTGAATGTAACTATCTTCTGATACTGTTCCCCTACTACTGTATAGGAGAAAGTCTGGCAGATATTCAAGTAATAGCCAATCCTTTCTTGGAAACCTTTGGAAATACTGTTGACTTGTATATATGGCTGCATTGGGATCCTTGGGCAATTTAATCCACTATAATAATAGTCAGAGCAGAATTTAGCAAAAGATGTTTTTAATGTTTGGAAGTACAAAAAGTTGTTTAATTTATGACATAATACTGTTAATACAGCCTTGTCATTGAAGCAATTCAAGAGGCTGAAGTTAAGTCAAATTCAAGTATTTACGCTAGTTGATTTTAAATTTATGCAGGAAGACATATACTCCAGCCAGGCTTTGGACTAGTTCCCAGCCATTGATATGGTCAAATACATCCTTTCCTCTGCCTTGCTAAATCCAGGTAGGTGATTCAAACAGCAACAAATTCAATGGCAGACGACTACATTGACCAATGACCATTGACCAATTTCCTATGAGCCATCCATAGTAAGTAAAACCAGAAGTTTGGATATGTGAGTTTCATGTGTGGCTTATCTAAAAGGAAAAGCTGAGCATACAACAGTAACACCATAAAAAGAGATTGTACACTGTTAGTGGGTTTTAGGGTACGTAAAGTGCCCCAATACTCTTAAACAATCCAATCAGAGTTGAGGGACCTTGTTGGTTTAGGACTTAAAGGGAATGTAAAACACTGGAGATATGTCAAAACTATCCCGGTATTTAAGTTCCCCCTGCACTGAATGGTTTAAATGTAAATTTTTATCTAAGGTATCAAAAAGCACTTTTACTTACAGTACCTCATTCCTGGAGACTTCTTTTTCGTTATGGGACTGCTAATGAGGCCCAGGCAGTCAAAGTTCTTTGATATCATCAAGTATATTGCAGGACCAGCAATTCTAAATTGTAAATAAGGTATCTGAAGACCCAACCAAAACCTGGAGAATCCATCTGTTCTAAGGAGCAAGGGGAACTAAACCCAGTGTATGCTCACTTGTCCCTGTTCCTCTTCCTTCTACTCTTCCTCATTACGAACTATGCCCACCTTGACTAGCTGGGCCAGAATGGCGTAATACCTACGAAGGCTCCTTAAAGTTAATTCAGTTGCAGCCCCCACAGGGGAAGCCAGGATGTGCCTGGTATCCCAGCAGTAGTGTTGGTCGAATATCTCACTATTCGATTCAACAGCTATTCGATCGAATAGGGGTATATTGTTCGAGTGATCGAATGCCGAATTCGAACACCATTAAAGTCAATGATGGGAAAATTCGGGTTATTTTTCGGGACTGTGAAGAACTGCAAGAGCAATCGGGAGCAGAGCTGGCAGCTCTTGCAGCCCTTTACTAGTTATATGTGTTCTTGGATAGAGTTTCTCTATCCAAGAACACAGGAGTCCTGTGTTCCTGGATAGAGAAAGCCTATCCAGGAATAGGGATAGTACTCCATGATTGGCTGAGGAAAACTTTCCTCAGCCAATCAGAGAGCACTAGAGGTTTTGAATGGGGAGACTTGTCCCCATTTAACCTCTAGTGTCGGGGATTGCACACTGTTCTCAATGATAAGATCATTCATTGAGAAGATCCCCAGCACTAGAGCCTAAATGGGGACAAGTCTCCCCATTCATTCACCTCTAGTGCTCTGTGATTGGCTGGAGAAAGGAAAATCCTGAAATCACACACATTCAATAAATTACTTTAACATAAAATTTTTATAACACATTTTTTTACATACGAATTTGCGCTGTTGAATCCCATGTTTTTCGGGTTGGGTCTATCCGAATTCGAACAGTCATATTCCGGTCGAATATATGGACAACCCGAATTCGAACACTAACACTACCCAGCAGCCAATTCCATTGACAGAAGAGACAGTGATCAGGCAAGTAAGAATGCATATTGCAGAAGGGATATCACCTGTCCCTTTCCTGCCTGAAGTCCTGCCTGATTTCAAAGCTAAAATTCCACTTTAAGGTATACAAAAGAGATTTTAAGACAACTACCTTTTCAGACAACTACCTTATTGTCCTTTCCATCATAGAGAACACATGTGTTACCTATACAGCAGGATCAGTTATTATTACCAATAATAGGTAGAATCAACCCTCTTTATTAGAGTTGGCAGTGGAATCTTCAGCATCCGGCCCTTCTTGGTGTGTAATGTGTGTAGTTGTGTAGTTTTTTGAACACTAGTCAACACTGGTGTGAATCAATGAAACAACAAATACAATCCACAATGGCATCTAAAGCCAACATGACTTTTGGGGCATAGTGACTAAACAAAAAGAATGCTAAAAAACAGTTCTCTTTGACATTTAAATGCAAAGTTTTACAGGCATTACTAGGTGGTGAGGACACCCTTCAACAAGTGTGATATGTATACCACACCTCTCTTTTTATGAATGTTTTGCAAGAACACTATTTGAACAACCAGTTAGCCATCCAGGGTTGTCCTTTAATGTCCATTATAACAAATCTAGTCATTTTTCATATTTGGTCCCAGCATCATTTAGTCTGGTTCAGTTACACTCCAACTGCCCCCTAACCAGTGTTTGCTGTCAAGGGTAATAGAATATATGCTGATGACATCAGCCCCGGCGTGCCGGCTTTGGAAGCTCCTCTCGTTGCAGTGTTATGAATCTTTGCCGACACAGCTTGAAAAGATTCATTGTGTGTATCAATCTTCCCAGGGCTCTCTCGGCTGAAGCCAGTGCTACATAATAATGCTTAAGTCAATTTCCTGGCACAGTCAGCCCCTCTCTACAAGACTTCGCAATAATCACTACATGGTGCAGAGTGAAATTTCATAACTACAAACACCAAAAGGCTTTCCCAGGGGAAGTAAAATATAACATTTTTTTTCAATTATTCAAAAATGAGGGGCAAATGAGGAAATCGGAACAGTCCCTCTGAATCAAGGACAATTGGGTAGTATGGGGATTCCTGCTCTGTCTAAAAACTAGTTTTGACTGGGGATGAGTTTTGAAGTTTATGTAAAGCAATATTCTTCTTTTATTAGAGTTGGAAAGTATAGGACCACCTAAAATGTTTTTTTCCTATGCATCACTGTCAAATAGATTCTTTGTCTCTATTCATCTGGATAAACACTGTCACCAAGAAAGGAAAATCCATAATTTTATATTTATCTATACAACAATAGGTGATGATAAATTTTTTATTGGGGACACCTATTCTATTAACAACTATGAGACGGGGAGAAGGGGGGGGGGGAGATATCTTCTCTCCCTTACTGTTCTATCTCAGGGGCAAGAAGTGATGGAAAATTCCCCCAACCGGACACAGACAGCAAAAACAGGGATTTTAACTACTCCCTGCCGTATCCAAAGCAAACTAAGTTTTGGGTGTGCAAACCTTTTAATTGATCCCAAAAGTTTGCAAAGACCAGTAGCTAATTTTAACACCATTCAGTTAAAGCCCCATTCAACTATGTACTCTGTAAAGAATTAAAACACTTCATTTCAATACAGCAAATAGAATGTTACTGCATAAAAATGTTGATTTCTGTTCCATGGCCCATGATTGAACATGAGGGGCAAAGCATAAATCAGAATGGCTGGTACCAAACAATGGGCAGCCCAGGTCTTACCCTACCCACACCATCTACCAAGCCATTGGCTGCCGGCCAGATGAGTACAATGTCTTTGTTTCCCCTTTTATTCTTTATGATTGTAGTACTATTTATCATTGTAAAGGGCAAGCTTAGCAATATATGAATTCAGTAATAAACAACAGGAAAAATGAATAGAAGAAACTAAAACACACACTTAGCTCTAATGTTAACCCTCAACCATCTTTTTAAGAACATTTTATTTTTTTGTCTGTAGAACCTCTTTAAAGAAGATTGCCTATCCACACACCATACAAGAAAAAGATACATAGATCACAATAGCTGTAATCTGATGGCAGTTGTCCAGTGATCCTGTCATTTTGGAGGCATCTGCTAAAGTACACCACTCACCGAACACTTAGATGGGAAAATTCGGGTTATTTTTCGGGACTGTGAAGAACTGCAAGAGCAATCGGGAGCAGAGCTGGCAGCTCTTGCAGCCCTTTACTAGTTATATGTGTTCTTGGATAGAGTTTCTCTATCCAAGAACACAGGAGTCCTGTGTTCCTGGATAGAGAAAGCCTATCCAGGAATAGGGATAGTACTCCATGATTGGCTGAGGAAAACTTTCCTCAGCCAATCAGAGAGCACTAGAGGTTTTGAATGGGGAGACTTGTCCCCATTTAACCTCTAGTGTCGGGGATTGCACACTGTTCTCAATGATAAGATCATTCATTGAGAAGATCCCCAGCACTAGAGCCTAAATGGGGACAAGTCTCCCCATTCATTCACCTCTAGTGCTCTGTGATTGGCTGGAGAAAGGAAAATCCTGAAATCACACACATTCAATAAATTACTTTAACATAAAATTTTTATAACACATTTTTTTACATACGAATTTGCGCTGTTGAATCCCATGTTTTTCGGGTTGGGTCTATCCGAATTCGAACAGTCATATTCCGGTCGAATATATGGACAACCCGAATTCGAACACTAACACTACCCAGCAGCCAATTCCATTGACAGAAGAGACAGTGATCAGGCAAGTAAGAATGCATATTGCAGAAGGGATATCACCTGTCCCTTTCCTGCCTGAAGTCCTGCCTGATTTCAAAGCTAAAATTCCACTTTAAGGTATACAAAAGAGATTTTAAGACAACTACCTTTTCAGACAACTACCTTATTGTCCTTTCCATCATAGAGAACACATGTGTTACCTATACAGCAGGATCAGTTATTATTACCAATAATAGGTAGAATCAACCCTCTTTATTAGAGTTGGCAGTGGAATCTTCAGCATCCGGCCCTTCTTGGTGTGTAATGTGTGTAGTTGTGTAGTTTTTTGAACACTAGTCAACATTGGTGTGAATCAATGAAACAACAAATACAATCCACAATGGCATCTAAAGCCAACATGACTTTTGGGGCATAGTGACTAAACAAAAAGAATGCTAAAAAACAGTTCTCTTTGACATTTAAATGCAAAGTTTTACAGGCATTACTAGGTGGTGAGGACACCCTTCAACAAGTGTGATATGTATACCACACCTCTCTTTTTATGAATGTTTTGCAAGAACACTATTTGAACAACCAGTTAGCCATCCAGGGTTGTCCTTTAATGTCCATTATAACAAATCTAGTCATTTTTCATATTTGGTCCCAGCATCATTTAGTCTGGTTCAGTTACACTCCAACTGCCCCCTAACCAGTGTTTGCTGTCAAGGGTAATAGAATATATGCTGATGACATCAGCCCCGGCGTGCCGGCTTTGGAAGCTCCTCTCGTTGCAGTGTTATGAATCTTTGCCGACACAGCTTGAAAAGATTCATTGTGTGTATCAATCTTCCCAGGGCTCTCTCGGCTGAAGCCAGTGCTACATAATAATGCTTAAGTCAATTTCCTGGCACAGTCAGCCCCTCTCTACAAGACTTCGCAATAATCACTACATGGTGCAGAGTGAAATTTCATAACTACAAACACCAAAAGGCTTTCCCAGGGGAAGTAAAATATAACATTTTTTTTCAATTATTTTTAATTTTGTTAGTGGTAGTAGAAGTAAAATAGTATTCTGTTCTACTGAACTGAAAATGGGACACAGCTAAACCCATGTATGTTCTATACATGATGTGAGCTAAGACTTCGTTAGGAAAATTGATGGCTGTCCTTTTGTGATTGGCATGAATCTAAGCATATATTGTCTGATTGTTATAACATTTGCAGAGTGAACAAATTGGCATAGAAACATTCAGGAAAATGAATGCAGATTTGTCAGTTGCTGGTTTTGTGAATCATTTTGCTCATTGTGACTTGACTTCTACTCAACAGGAAAGCAATAGTCTGGAAAAAAACCCATAGAATATTGACTCTGGAGCTATCTATTGGTTGCTCCCAGGGCCAACCACTGAACCCTGCTTGTATAAAGCAAGACTGATCAGCCAAATCAGTAAGGGGTAACAGAAAAAATATGCAAATTAGTCTACAATTCCACCACAACCAGCACCTCAAACCTCTGCTATGTAGGTGAGTACTTCAGTCAGCGCCCATTTCCCATGTAAAGAAATGGTTGATGCCAATTTGCTTGAACAGCCCTTATCAAACAGTCCAACACTGTATACAGTAGTGGAATGACCCCCAATGTTTTGAAAGAGGACTGGTTACCTGCTCAGGGATTGGCATAAAGAGTGGCTTCAGTTGACCATTACCATGACTGGAACCAAAGCAGTGATTTCATGGTTGCCACCAAAACAAGAAGTGAAGAGAAATCTTCCAATAAAACAACTGCTTCCCTGATAGACTGTAATGTTAAGTTTGAGTGGAGAGTTTGTGGCCCAACTGGGAATGGCCACAAACTTTCCTGATTAAAGGTTTCCATCTGAGATGGAAAGGGGGACTCAAGAAGAACACAGCCAGGAGAAGCCAGGGAAAGCTGGAAAGGACCCTGCCTGGCTGACATGCGACCATGGTAAAGTTTCAACAGACAAGGACGCAAGATCAAGTGCCCAGTTTCTCTAGGTGATTGCTTAATGCCTGAGTCACGTATGCCAAAAAAATCCTGAATAGCGCTCACTGAAGCTAAGTAACTTTTAGTGTGTCCTTTTATATACATTGCCAGTGTTCACTCGCTAGGAAGGGTTAGATAACGTGTATGTGTGTATATATTTATAGTTTTGATCTCTGTATGTTTTGTTCTGTTTTCCTGTAACTCCAAATAATTTGTTTACGCACCATTTATTGTTGAGCAAAAAACAAAAACTACAAAACAAGCTGTGTTCCTTGTACTTTACTGACAGAACTTGACTAACAGTTAGTTTTACAAGTATATAGCAAAAGATTTTGCTACCAAGTAAAACACAGTCCTGAAGTGCTGTAATCCCAACCGGCGTGATGGCCACCTCCTTAGACTTGTTGGGCTCACATAACAAGGGAGTTGTACTGAAGTCCTAATTAGGAGACCACCCTAGGGTGTGAGTTGTGCTCTTCCATAGATACAGTGCTTTTGAAAGGGAGGACTGGAGCATGGCAAGGACAGGAGTATGCAGAAGGACAAATGGCGACTTGCAAGTGGGAGCAAAGAAAGGGTTAAGGTGGTGGGTTTGGGATCAAAAAACCAGATGAAAGTCAGAGGGGACAAGAGAAAGGTAAAGTAAAGGTTGTGGAAAAGGGGATCAGTCTGGAGCGAAGTCCATCCCACCAGTCTCAGAATTGTTGCTCCTGTTGGGTTGTTTCAATGGAGACAGTTGAGGTTGAGGTTGTTGCATTGACATGCACCACAATTCCTTGGAAAACGTGTGCATATTGCAATTTTAAAAAGTAATGTCATGCACTGCACTGCAGTGTGCTGAGAAGGAACATTTGGAGTACCATTGAGAATGAAAGCAACACATTATGATGTTATAATGTGTGTGTTATTACGATGCACTGATAGGAATGGGCCATAAATGAGTTAAGCTCTTTCTCACTTTCTCTCTTTTTTCTTTTCCCTTTGGTATAAAACATTTTTAGTGTAACGGAAAAATGGAAGATTGATTTTACTAGAAAAGGTTATATTCTCTTTTTTAGGATTATGCAAATTGCCCTTGTAAGATACAATGTACTTCCCAGAGTTCCTCTTTAGCTAAACATCCATGGCATACCACCATACTAAATATAAAACTAGCCTTTTTCACAATAATTAATGCTTATCGGCTGAGGACATGTTAGTGGCTCATAGTGGTGATGATTGTGGCTCGGGGGCTTTTGAGTTCTAGCCCATTCTGCCTATGGGCGATGGTTGCAGTCTTCAAGTCAACTCTCCCTGACGTGCGAGAATGTTCTTTCAATTATTTTTCAGCTGTCTGTACCTTGTGCTTGTAACTTATTCTTTGTTCTTTAATTGCACACTCTGCATGTACCTGATTATTTTTGTCAATGTGATCCATTTTTGAAATGCTCTCTTCACTGCACATATTAGTACAAGTGAACATTACTGGATATAATAAGAATGCATTCAAATTCTGTTTTGTGCTTCCATTTTTATGGATAATTTGTACCAGGTCATTCTGATCTCTGAGTCTATGGTATGTCTAAAAACAATATCAACCAACTCATTGTTCCAAGTATTATGTTTGTTGGAAAAACCCAAAGTCCAGCTCCACCTACATTAGAGCAGCATCTGTGTTGGTATATTTATTTTTATAGCATCCTCCAACCTAGGGCATGTACAGATGGCCGTATCTCTAAACAGAACATGGGGAGAACATACATGCTTCTTGCAGAAAGTATCCTGCTGAGATTTAAACCTGGGATTCCAGCACTTCAATAGTAAGAGTGCCAACAGGGCAAAAATACTTGTTTGTGGTGGGAATGGCTGGACAGTTACATGTGAGATAAGTGAAATCCATTTAATTCCAGGTAGGAATGATTCCAGGTAGGAATAGATTTTTTTGAAGTTTTGAGTTTAGTTCCTCTTTAAGATTTTATTCAGATACATTCTGTACTGTACTTGCACAGTTTGTATTTATGTTTGATACATTGTATTGTTAGTCAGTTACACCCATGTTCCTTGAGAGTGATGAGTGCCCTCCATTTTATTCCAGCTGATCCTCAATAAAACACCCTAAATTCCCACACCCCAATCACATTGTGGATGTTATTGATCATATGTGCAACACAGACAGTGTTGTTCCTCCAGGGAGAAAATCAGATGAAAACATTGGGTGAGTACAGTCATCTTTCAGAGATAAGACCCAGAAGTGTTAAATTTACATATTACTCAGCCTGCATGCACCTAAATCATAAAACATGATATTATGTCGTCTACTTTATATTTTATTCTAAATTACCCACTTTGACTTAAGCATGGCTTTAAATATCCTTGACATCTTCAAGACTGCATGTATGTGTGGTAGGTCCCATGTGACCTCTGAAAAGTCATTTTGTCCTGAAATTCTAGACATTATAAAGAAAAATTCTATGATGTTTGGGACAAGACGAAAGCATTGCTGTTGCGTGCTGTGTACACAAGTAAAGATATTTTCCTATGATTCTAGCTCTGCAGGAAAGTGCACTGTGCCACTCACAAAACATAACCACAGCCATCTTCTCAGTCCCCACAGCAAACCTGTCTGGATCAAAGCAGAGCAAAATAAATATGGCTCCTCAGCCCAGGGACATAAAAGGGAAGTGAAACTTTTATTCTTTCATTCTGTTTGATTGTGTGTGAGGGTCACAGAAGATTACAGGAACAGGAAAACAAATGGGAAAAAAGGTTTGAGTGTATGAAAATGGGAAAAAGTGTTTTATCATAAGAGGGTTGTTTGAATTATAAGTTTCAAAATGAACGAATTGTTCAGCCAATCTGAACTAGGAGCAATAAATAGGTGATTTATACTGCAGCTATCTCTGGATAAATAATAATTCCCCATCCTCTCCAACTCCTTTCTAAAACACCCTACAGGATTTGTTGCTCATCTGTATTAATATAGAAAGATATACTCATCCAACACTCTGGATACATCTAGGTTCATTGACAACACCATTTCCAGGTACAAGTGTCCTCTAATCCATTGCTGCAAATGTGTCAATCCTCTTGCATTCAATGAAAAGTTCCATTCCTCACTGAACCTTAAAAACATGGTGCAGGTCAACCATGATGCCATAAAGTTCCATGCAGACCAGCACGTCCTACAGTCTAACATAGTGTATGGTGGCCACGTTTACCGAGACAGAAAACATCATCACCTAAGCACCCTCTTCTCCATTGGCCTCCATAATCCCCTAACAATGTTTTGAACACACCAACACTACACAGCCATTAGGAAGTGTCCACGTCATATGGACAGTGATATGGGCACCCAAAGAAAGTCCTGTCTCTTGTACAGAAAGCAGGAGAGAAATTTGTTAACTGGAGAATCACATGACCACAGCTTTAGGTAACTAAAAAAGTATTTAGATATTGCTGGTGTTGAGATAGAAGGGGGTATGTGTACCATTCTATAAATTAGAATAAAAAATTGTAAATGTGTTTTAATAAATCCTCCAGGTAAAGTAAGAAGTACTTCTCCAACAGGTAACTTTCTTAAAGGGCTACAACTGCCAAAGAATCTATGTGTGGGATGTCCTACATGAGAAGTCACAGGCACTTAGTTTGTGTTTATTTTATACATGCCCATCCTGAAACCATGCTATTCTAATCCCCGTCTTAGGTCCTTCTGGCAAAAAAAGATTCAAGTTCCAAAATTTTAAAAAGAAAACTCTTCACTCTAGGACATGTGTTCAAAAGGTGTCCTTAAAAGTTTCCTTTACTATCCTGAGAGGCAACCAACTAGTAAGATATTTTATTTTCCATGTTCCTGAAATCTTTACCGTGTGGCCCTTCCTAGAGCCACATGCCCCAGTCATCTACCCAGTTAAAACTATAACCTAGGCTATACATATGGTGGCCCTAAACCATTCTGTGTGGACCAAGTCATGTGAATAAATGGACCAAGCCAGGTCCACTTGGATGACTCTTGTATGGGCTTATAGAACATCCCTATCCTCATCTCCATGACATAGTCAGAAGGTATCCTGAACTTCACAGAGGTAACCTTGGCAAAATAGGTATACCTGAAAAAGGGAACAGTTGATTTCAGACAGGATTAACAAGAATTTTTGAAACAAACACTATTTAGTAGTACATAACAGACTTAGGAGAGCAAATAGAAAAATGTTATTGTATTATATATACACTTTATAAGTACTATTTTAGCTGAAATTGACCTCTATTAACTCTGAAAGTGTTGTCTTAAAATTATAGTTTTTTCCAGACATTTTGTTGCTCACTAGTGGGGATATGGTTAAACAATCGCAGACTATTCACCAATATATCTAGTTGCAAACAGCCTGAGGGGTCACTGGATGAATAATAATGATTAATATGGGTTCTATGGCCAGATTCATCACACAGTGGATGTTCTCACTGGCCGTGGATCTATAGAGCTATTGATTTAACAGAACCTTAATGCTGCATGTACATTGTTTTTGCATTTATCAACCAACTGTGAATATAGCAGTGCTCTGCTATCTGTCTACAAAGACTTTGTTCTTCTTTTGACTTGAGATCAGACTAGTTACATCACTGACACTATCTGAAGTGCTCTGCAAGGAAAGTTCTATATTATGTTAAACATTCAGAACAATGTAGAAATCATACAGAATCAATGGAAGTAAATCATTTACAGCATGAACCACAGCCAGCTGGACAAAAAGTACAAAATGCAACAAATCAACCCAAATAGCTGTATCATGCATTGGTATAGCTGTCTGTCATTTCTGAGATTTACACCACTATGCCAAACAGTATACCCGTCTGGCAAAGGAGAGGATCTGAACTTAATCTGCTGTCGTTTTACTTTAATTTACAGGTCAGTTCTTCACTCCTATCCTGTGACAGGGGCAATGAAATGTTCAACAGCTTCTTGATGACATCTCTTTGAATCTGATTTTTTATCAGCATGCTCCATGCACTGTTTCTTTGTCCCTCTCTCTAAGCTCTGCTATACATGCACTGAAAATACCTGATACCAGGACACATTCAAATAATTACTCAGCTTGCATTAAAAAAAATGGTGTAATAATGATTATACTGCTGCTCAACTTTGTGACGTTTACCTCTGCCTAGAGTTCAATTTCATCAAAGCCTTTCTTTTTATGCATCCATGACATCTTTATTACATGAAGCAAGTGTAGGATAATAGAACTGGTACCGCCTATGTATATCACAGATCTGACTATTTTCTTGTCAGTGAGAAAATACGAGCAAATATATAAAAAACAAGTAATACCTATTGATGCAAAGCTAAATTATACATTGATTCCAATTGGTATTGGATTAAAATAATTACAAATGAACATTTTTGGCTGGTTCGCTTTTATTCTATAATATATTTCCCACATTATCTATCTTTAAAAAAAAAGTGCATCTTTATGTTAGAATAAATTCAGTTTGCATGGGATAACATTGTGCCATGCCATAATGTCCACAGGCCACTGTGAGATAAACCTAAAATTCAAATTTTGTCTTTCTATGCAATATAAGGAAATTTATAGCCCAACACATTCTGTTTGGTACCACAGGCTGTAACTTTTATTAACATTTGGAACACAAATGAAATAGCTCCATAGGCTGTGCAGAGGGTGGTGTTTGCTCTGTAAACTCTTTTTTTTTTTTTAATTGCAACCAGGTAGGTTGCAGAAGGTATAGGCAGTATCCCTGCAATAACATACCCATACCTGCATGATCATAATTTGTAAATTGATCTTTGGCCATCTTGATTGGCTGGCCTGGGGTGATATAAATAATGCTGCAGAAGGTAATTTATTCCCAGTAGCTGCTAGGGAAGCTGGGATGTGCAACATTTTGCAGCTTCCTACCCTGCACTATATATGCTCAGCTCAGCATTTTTATAAAGGAGAGGATAGTGATCAGGCAGGTAAGTATGTATGATTGCAGAAGGGGCATCTCCTGTCTCTTTCTGCGATAAACCTCTGCCTGATCAGTAATTTTGCAAGTGTACATGAAAATCCTGACAAACTCTTATAGATGAAGTTGAAGAAGGGAAGAAAAGGGCTACACTTCTCTCCTAAGGTTAACTTGATTCTGAGCCAGTCCCTATTCAATCAAATATGAAATAAGAAATAGGCATATAGTAATAGGCATAGAAATAGGCATATAGTTTTTGGCATATAGTTACATCATTTTTACTCAAATTAGAAAAAGCATCCAATATACAATAAGAATAGAATAAACAGTCATATAAACATTAGTGGCTATAGCCAAAATAATATTAATAGTTGTTACAGTATCTTTAAGTGATTGCACACAGTACCGCTGTCTCTGAGCCTGACACGTTTCGCCGATTGGCTTCCTCGAGAGACTTTTAGAGACTCTTCATTGGTAAAAGATCACTAGAATAGTGACGGAGGAGGCTGGTGTTATGACAAAAGAAAGAAGGAAGAGGAAATTTATTTTTCAAAAGGAGAAACTTGTATATGGATTGCTGTGTGATATATCCAGGGAACCAAATTTCTTTGATGCTACGTTAGGTGACTTCCAATCAGGGGTGTAGTGGGGTGGACACGGGTGGGAACGCCCTGCCCTCACTTTTTTCAGGAACTGCTTTTGCCCACTCTCATTAAAGAATTCTTTAGTGGGCTGCGGCTCTGGCTGGTCCACAATCCCCCCCCCCCCGGAGGGGCTAGAGCTGCGGACCATGTCTCCCATATGGAATTGCAGGCTCAGGGCGGTGGGCGGGTTGTCTCACTGAACAGTAGGCAGGTTTTGGTATCATGACATCGCTCTGGGCTAAGTGTCTTCCCCTTTAAGTGACACATAGGCAGGGGTGTAGTGGGGTGGGCAGGTTTACATAACAATGATGCACATGGATAGAACCGTGCCCCCTCTTCTTGTTTTACGACTACACCCCTTCTTCCAATATGCTGAATAGGTTTTGATTTTTTTTTTTTTTAAGTAACAATCCAGGGGCAAAAGGCAGAATCTTTAGCGTCTGCTTGCTAGTTAAGAAGGAAAATTCCTTTAAGTGTACCTTGACTAAAAATAGCAGATACATGTATTGCAGCTATTCTCTTTCCTCCTAATAATTCAGTTAGTCCACCACTTCATGACCTTAAAGAGGAACTGAACTAACCCATTGGTGGGTGGTAAGCTACTTCCAAAAACCAGAAGCATGTACAGAAAACTTTCTAATTTTAGCACAGACTTACCCGTGGGCAGCCACCCTCTAGGAAAGGACTCATTTTCACCCCCGGCTCCATGGCCGACTTCTGAGAAGACAGCAATCCCCTTCATCCATTGGATGGCCACTGATGATGTAACGTCTGCACATGCAAAGGAATTACGTCATCTTTGGTGGCATGTGCCATACAGTGTAGAGCTAAAACAAAAAGCAACAAGGAGCTAGGGCTTTAATGTAGCAAGTCTCTTATCACAGATGTGTCTATCCATCATAGCCTCTGCCACCCTTTTCTCCTTTTTCCTTTAGTTGTTCATCATCTTTTTACATGTTGAATTAGTCCTTCTAGTGAACAGTCTAGACTCTTTACTTTTTAGGTATAAACTAATTAGTTCCTGCAGTTAGTTCTATCACTGGAAAGGATCACAAAAGATTGTTTCCAGTTAAAGTAATTTGATACATGTCATACATGTTTGATACATACATGTCAATCTGTATCAGGGTAACATAATTCAAAAAAACTTCAAAAATGTTGTATTTTTTTAATACCATCAGGTGATCCTGCTCCAAAGGACTTTATTCAAGCACTTCGGGTTATAAAGTGACAAAGGTCTCATAAATGTGATCTTACATTGCCTTACATTGCCACTTTATCACGTGTGCCCCTAATAAAACCTACCAACAACTGTGTAGACATAAGTTGAGCAAGAACTGAGATGCAACAAATAATGAAGAAAGATTTAAAACAAAAAAGGATTTTTTATAAAAAAAAAAGTAAAGCCAACTGTTTAGGACACACTGTTCTTTCATAGCTGTTTTAACATTTCCCTATGTACCTTGTCAGAGGGATATGTTATTGTATTCATTCCTCTAACAAGTGATACATTTATCTTTTTTTTTCCATTACCCATCAATTTAGGTGAAAGTGTCATGGTGAAAATACCAGTATTACTGTCATCACTATAATGGAGGAACATGTGTTGATATATTTAGAATATGTATGTCCATCTTCAGATGAGCATTGTACGAATGTGCATTTGGTATATTTACAGAGCTGTAATGGTCTATAATGTCTTGTTAGGGCTCTTTACTTCCTGTGATCAGTTGAGATGTATATGTTGCTTTTAGCATAACAGTTTATTTACAAAATAGTTTTTTTCCCCTTGGCAAGAAAGATGAAAGCATCATTGCCTTTTTATAAAGGCTAATACACATTTCAGCAGCAAATGACCATGCCACCTCCAGTGTGAATGGACTCATTTTCCTGGGAGAGGTACAACACTGCTAAATTATATGAAAGGTTTTTTTTAAAAAAACTCCACCTCTAAATAGGTCAGGGAAAAAAGAAATGCACATTTAGTTCACATTAACAAAAATCACTCTTTTCAAGTAGTTATAAACCCAAAGTTGTGAACCTGCTTTTTATTATTTTTGTGGAGTTTGTGATATTTTAATGATCCAATTTTATTAGCATGTTTATTGTTATATTTTCCAGATAAGTTGGTATAAGTAATTTTGTTTAGCCAAGAAGTTTTGGACTAATTTATAGTCACTTATGGTTAAAATGGGTTTTATGGTACAAAGTATTGCTTCTGTAAATGTGTATAGGCTATCTTTATTTGACGTCCTAGGTGACATCTCAACAAAGTAAGAAAAAAAACCAAGTCTTGCCCCAAATCTTCTGAAACTAGTATTCAGAGACAGCAGTGCCCTAGAGACATAACTGTGAGGGTCAAGTGCCAGGCGCACTAAAAAGTGCATTGCTATTTTTAAGCGGAACTCAAAGCTAAAGCTATTTTTTTTCAGACACCGGTTTGCCACAATTAAAGTGTTTAATTAACAAAACCCTATTAAAAACATTAGATATCTCATAAAGTACATAGAGATTCTTTTAAAGTGCTTTTTTACACCCACTGTAAAACCTTTGTTTGAAATGTGTGTTGTCGACTCAGCTCAGGAGACATTTTACATTACTATCGGAAGCTCTGATGTTGGTGCACCTGTATACCGCTAGTCATGCAGCTGTCAATCAAATAGGTAAAGGTCAGTGGTGGACACAGGAAACAGTTGGCTCCTGCACTGAACTGATTTGGGCCCCCCACCCATCTGATTTGGGGTCCCAGCTGGCTGAGGAGTGTGTGGGATTCTCATGTAGCAGCACAATATGGACCTCCCTTTGCCCACCTCTGATGGATCCTGCAGTATTTCACTATAGCCTCTTTATGCCACCCGTATGTGTCTACACACAGGGTGGCTACTCATCCATCTTCGATCCCCAGGGCGAGAATGCATATTGTGAGGGCTACAATGGGGTTCCATAGAGTGAGTAAAGTGAGTGTAGGCATGTAGACTGTAAAGCAAGTCTCATGGGAGCTTATGACAAATGGTTATTTAGCTTGAATGGATGAAAATGTTACTGAAAAGAAATAGGCATATTATATCAGATTTACAGATTTATGCTGCCTAGGTACATCCGAAGTACTGTATACTTGCTGTCCCTGATTTGGAGGGACTGCCCCTCGTTCAGTTCCTCTTTCTTCCTCAGTTGTCCCTCTTGTTTGGTGGATATATACATATCTATATAAATGTATTATTTACCTATATGATATCTATAAAAATGTATCATTTAACGAATATTAAGTATTATATTGCATTAAACCTTTATTCAGCATTAAAATGTCAGTATTATTTTTGATATATTCATTTTTTATGTCTAAATAGGTCTATAAAATGATAGCCTATGATGTGCAATTTGCCTGCATACTTATAGCTACATAGCTAAAATATGTCCATCTTCCATGTGTCCAGTTATTAGGTATACATTCACCCACTCAGTGTCTGTATAATCAGAAACAAAATTGTAAGGGAATTAGGTGACAGCCTCAGGACCATGTCACACTAGCAACCTTGGCACTTGGCACTATTCACAAGAACCCTAAAATATACAGAGAAAATATTCACCTGTTTCTATACATCAAACCCAACTCAAATAGACAAGTGAAGCATTGTTACCTCGCTGCACAATATTTGTCCCCACCAGGAGAATGGCGAATTTCTCACTAGTGTGGCAGAAGGCTTATTCTTCGAATCATTGGATTAAAGTATACTGGCAAAGAAACGGTAGTCCATCTTCTGCAGCCTCTCTTCCCCGATTCCCAGTGTGCCCTGTGAGATGTCAAATCATATTACTGTCATGGTAAGACCAGCAAGTCCACAGGTGAAGCACAAGGTAGTGCAATTAGCCCAGGAGATATCACATATTAATACATAATAATATACTAAAATCTATACCAATCTAAAAGCTATAAATCTATAATTTTATTTTCTTTATAATTCTGAACTTAAAAAAGAAGAAACTACATAAAAACACTATGCATTCCCTTCAAAACACCAAAATTGCTGTATGTGAAGGTCGTTTCATTTTTTTTCATATTATCTAGCTTATTGTTATATCTGACTATGATAAAATATGTTCCCAGTAATAATTTATTATTATTCCAGAAACATACATTGTGACTCTTTGTACGTGCTTGAAATAGGATCTCGGCAGCTTTCCCTGGGACTAGGTGCCATCATTCCTCATGAATTAAATGTCCAAATGAAAACCTGGCAGGGAAATCAGAAATAAACTGCAATTAATGTCCAATTTTGATTGTACCTGGCAGCAATATTCATAGCAGAGGAGAATATAATAGGCCTAATTATTGTTGGGAGCAGAACTGAAAGGCCCGTTCTCTTATATGGAACATCATTTCTCATAAGCAGCCTCTATAACATTGGACGTAGACTACAGCAAGCCACAATTAGGCAAAGCGGGGAGTCTTAAGTAGGACAGGCCTAAAGGGTCAGGTAAATTGGAGGTTTTGCATGTGCTTTTAATGTGCTTGATATGGGAATTTGCATCGTACTTTAATTATAAAAATGATAAAACAAGACTTTTGCCAGTATAAAAAGCTTTAATAGTACATGGAACTTTGAAACTATTGCTATGGGAAAACCTATTTAAAGATAAACCACCTCAAGTGTTTTACATTTAGCTGATCAGTGCCTCTCACTCAAAAACGGTGGAAACTGAAGGGAACACAGAGACTGGTGGAACCCAGAAGGGGGCTTTTTTATTATAGGTAAACATTGTAAGGACTGGTGGGTTACTGAAACAGAGTACTAGATGTGGTTCCTCATGGACTTCTAGAGATTAATAGTAATATTTTGTCCCAATCTATTGGTTTAGGTACCAAAAGCCTATTTAGCCCAGAATTGGACTGAGTATTACGAACAAACGGAAAAGAAGTTTTTTTAGGCATCAAAAGAATTGTTGTAAATAAACTCAATGTAATTTTTTTTTTAATGCAAAATCATTAAAAATTAAAACAATAATCAATATTCATACAATAAGGTTTACTTTTCTACTCTAATTTTTGGTAGCGGAAGTTAAAAACTTGCATATATTTTAGGCATAGCAGGACGAAGTCTAATCCCGACGCGTTTCGCCCAGAAGGGCATTCTCAGGGGATATATAGACCTCTTGTGTAATATTGAAATTACGTCAAGTAGTTTAGGATTGCCAATTGATTGGAATACCAATCACTGGAACCGTTTGAATGCTTTGGACTGGTGGGTTATTACAGCACCTGGTTCTTTGACCAAAAGACCCTTAATTTACCTTCATGTTAATGGTAAATGACATAGGTACACATATACAAAGGTACACATATAACTCCAATGAACAGTAACTGAATTATATGATTCAAATAAGCTATGTGTGTTTTTTATATGTATTCTTTGTACCTTAAAGTAAAACTGTGGTAGTCCCCAATGTATTCTCTTATCGCATCCATAAACCCCACATTCTAAATTCAGTTCTCTCTACCTCCTTCCTGGATGTTGGTGCTATGTCTGATACTGGAAACTACTTCTTTTCGGAGAAATGGAGTCTGCCAACAGTCTACATCAATAGGCACACATATGCACTCTACAAAGTGTAGTCCTAGTGAGGATTTACATCAATAATATCTTCCAGCAGAATAATTTCCTTCTCAGCACTGCTTTGATTCTGTAAGCTCGAGATTCAGTATAGAAGTAGGTAAAATGTAAGTTGAAATGTAATTGAAGACAATATTACAAAAGAAAAAACATTTTAGGCAGTAAGTCTCAATTATGGATCAGTGAAACCCTAAAGCTCCTCAAGAGATTGCTAGGGGTTCCTTGAGAAATGAGTAATTGGTGCCTATCAGACCAGTTTTGCTGACACCAATGATCATTTTGGCTATCTATAAGGTTTTATCTTCCCAACCTAAGAGGCATTACTCCCAATGACCACCATGAAGTGAGCTGTTAATATGGAACAGTTCCCTGAGACCTGAAAGCTATTTTAAAGGTGCCCTCAGTTTAAAAGACTTCTATAAACTACAAGCATAAGGGCTAAACTTTTTTTCATTTTTGACTATAGTAGAGGAGGATTAAACTCCCTCCTGTCTCAGAGACAGAACAGGAAACTAAACGTGAGAAGCATTCCCGTTGTAGGCAGCTTAAGGTATACTCATAAATGATCTCTAACCTCTTGATCTAGGGGCAACTTAAACATTTTGGATTTTCACCTAATTTTCTTTTTTAGAGTAAACGCTAACAGGAGTAAGGTTGGTACACATGCTCGATTATTGTCGTTGTAAACAATCTTTCACGATCATTTCCAGCAAAGAACCACTGAAAGATGAATGAACAAGGCTGTACATACAGTGTCATCCTGTTCTATGAAAAAGGGAGCTGCAACCCGCTGCATTCTCCTTCCTTAATTTTTATTGTAGTGGTTTTCTTCTGTTCTTTATGAATCAGTCAGGATGGATCAGACGACCTATATACACGATTCAGATTCTCGCCCAAGATGAGCCCCACAGCTCGTATCGGCCGAAAATCATCTGATGTGTGTACATAGCCTAATTAGAGGATAAAAGGTCAAAAGTTTCCCCAATCTATCAAAAACCTAAAAAATTATTTAAAGGTATAATATTGGTCAGTTGCATTCTATGTTTATTTAAAAATATCCAAATATTAGCTGATTTTTAGTGGCTTGTCTAAAGCTATCAAAGCCAATACAGTTTTTTCAGGAGCTCTGGCTATTATCATTGTTGGCAATGCAGTGAGATATTACAGATCTATTGAGCTGCATGGTAAAGAGTCCTGTTCATATTCCATCCAGGGCCTACTCCAGGGGCCACCAGGGCTGGAACAGGAAAAGCATGTTATCTTGCACCACTCCGCAGATGGAAATCTGTTCACTTGGTAATCATACGCTCTCTTCTGGATATTCCAACTATCATGAGAGCATGTCCACATGGAAGTTTTCCTCCAGGGTATTTCCAGTGGCATCTTCCTCTTCTTCAGTGTCAAAAGCTTCACATGAAATAGTTCTTCGGCTCTCCAGGGCATGCTCCCATGCTGCACTAAATCTCTAAACACTGGAAGGTACCACTAAAAGTTTGCCATGAAACCCCATGACATGACATGTTTGACGTGACATTACCCATGTTTGAACCCTTTCCTAACAAGCCAACAGTAGAAATATGTTACTTTAACAAACAAGAGGACTTGTCAAGGAGCAGTTAGCCAAGAGAATTTTATCATCTTCCTATTATAAACTTAAACATTAAAGTATATCCAAAAAAAATTGCTTGAAGGTATGATTTATCTCAGTAATAGGTCCAGCTTCAATCCAATTTAACTGAAGGATCTCACAACATTTTTATTAATTTTTCAATTTACCATCTGAGACATAAAATACAGTGTTCCTGCTTTGAGTGTTATTAAGCCCCCATTACCAGTTATGAAATTTGCAGACATTCTTCTTTTGCAGCTACAGGCATGCTCCTCCAGCCAAGCGGGGTTAAGTGTATGTTTAAATGCAAACATTATTTAAGATCACCAAGCTGGCGTTGCTTACGAAGCCATCTTTGTGATTTACTGGCAACTAGACAGATAGTTTATTCACTGAAAGGATAAACAGTCACCAACTTAAAAATGTTGCTTAGCTGGCCTTGGGAATAGTGAGATGCTCAAGGGAACATATTGACAAGCAGTAAAGCATTCATTACAATTACCAAGGCACCTCTGTGACAATATTGGCCCTGAAGGCTGTTTCTTATCTTAAAAAAAAAGTATAAAATAAAAAAAAAAAAACAAAGGGATAAATTGTCACAGTCGAATCACTAAATTATTGCTAGGCAGCAGCTTGTGCTATGACAGGAAATGTGTGTTTCTTTACAGCTCAGAAAAGTTAGCTCTGGAATAAAAGGCAAATTCATTGAGTAGAATGATGGCCTACTAATGGTGATC
The DNA here is from genome assembly GCF_032062135.1 of Pyxicephalus adspersus. Lineage (NCBI taxonomy): Eukaryota > Metazoa > Chordata > Amphibia > Anura > Pyxicephalidae > Pyxicephalus > Pyxicephalus adspersus. The sequence continues at coordinate 21,283,414 of NC_092864.1, read as the reverse complement.
TATAAAAAAAATAATTGAGCTACAGCCCAATTCAAGGCAATTTTATTTCATTAAAATTAGCTCCTAAGCAGGGTAAAATAAAATGTATTAAAGCAGCTTAGGTTGCAATACCTAAATTCCAGAACTACCCCTGCAGTACATCTAATTCACCCCAAAATATTTTATGGGTCCTATATAGTAGTCTATTTTGAGGATTCCTTAAAAAATAAAGGCAAACTATAAATTTATTGTCATTGTGGTGTCACCATGATGACCTTTATTCACAGTGTAATAAATAGGAGGGTAGTTATGATTTGGAGAGATTTGACCCTTTCCACTCAATCTTAAATAAAAAAAAAAAAAAAACAGGTTTTGGTTTTTTATGCAATTTAAAGGGAGGCCAAAGTGACAGTTACATAGTTACATAGTGGGTTAGGTTGAAAAAAACATAAGTCTATCCAGTTCAACCACTAGGGAAATAAACAAATCCAGATATAAAACCCTATAACCCAGAGGAAGGCGAAAAAAACCCTGGTAAAAATTGTTCCAACAGGGGGAAAAAATTCCTTGCTGATTCCATGATGCAATCAGATGTTCCCTGGATCAATAGTCACTGTTAATTTTACTTTAAAGCCTTAATACTCAGACAGACAGGGTCCTTAAAGCTCACCCCTGGCCCACCTAAATCCACCTTGTGCGAATGGGATGAGCCAAATAAACTCATGGATTGGAGTAATGGAGGAATGAATGTAACAATTGAACAATGGAGGAACTTTCTACTGGACTGTGACATGGCAATCTAAGAATAGTTTACAAAAGCATCTTGGGTCTACAGACCTCTATACTGAGTACAGATGTAATCTTGAAGCCATTTTGGATTAATCAACGGCATGGGTCTGTTCATATTTGCTTGCTGTCTAGCAACATCTGTACAGACATTTAAAAATGAATCACTTCTGCAATCTGCTGTGCTAGATCAGCTGCAGTATTGTAGAACCATCATGGATTGTCATCTGCTTAAATTGTTAGCCAAGTCTTGAATTGATGATCATGTAAAGATGGGTTGGGAATTGTCCATTGTGAACTTTTCTTAACCAGTTCCTCTATGAGCCCTTTAGGGTTCAGTTTTATTCTCAGTACTGGGATCTCTGTGCCCAATAATAACAATGTTAATATGTCACGGATAACAGGGAGGGGAGGGTAACCGAAAGGTTTTCCCACTAGTAGGCCTCAAATGACTAGTGAAAAGGGAATGGTCACCCCTTACAGATACCCTAATCTAGCCCTAACTCCTAACTGTATGAGTATCCCCTGATGGTGAGGATACTCATACAATGGAACCTAGTCCCTACTAGCCCTGTATAGCCCTAGCAGTAGTGTCTGGCTTGAGACTACTGGTTCCTTCCCCTATGAAGGACCCAGTGTCTCCCTGAGGCCTAGTAAACAACTAAATAACCACAAAACACCAAAACACCAAAAGTAAAGCAACTTATCTTATTACCAGATATCAACAGGAACTCAGGATGGCACAACACTCCAGCTATTCACAACCCAGCAGTGAATATCAACCGCACAGCATGAAGTGTGAGGCCAGACTAAATGGAGGAGCAGTAATGACCACCAGCTGCACCTGATACAAGGGGTTTGGTCATTACAAACAACAACACAGAAACAAGTAAAAACAAAGAGACAGACAGATAACCTTACATGCAGCTTGTCTGACAGATCCTCAAACTTCTGTCACGGAAGGGACCGTGACATAATATTTCTATGCTAAATGCTAATAGGTTTGTCATACATCATTTATACCCTCTGTAGGATCTTTATACTCCAAGAAAACCCTAAAATGGTTTTGTTGGATAGACAGTTATACTGTTTGATAGACAGTTATGTGTTTATTTAAATGAAGGCCATACTATATTAATATTCAGTTTCAAGAAAGGAAAAGGCTAAGGGCGAAATGTTTCATTGGAGTTTTGAAATCATGGTTGCCTGGCCAGACCATTGAAAATACAATACTTGTCCCCAAAAGACTTTTCATGTAAATGCATGAATATTTATCCTATCTACTTGTGTTTACCTCTTCTGCATGTAGAGTGAATGACCTGCACTTATTAAACACCTGCTTTCAAGATAATTAATCCCGTTCTGTTTCTTCCAATAGCTGGATATATTGTTCCTGAATTTTATGTGTTTTTCCCTTTTCCAGCTTAAACAGAAGAAGGCACATTATATGTTCTCTCTGCACAAACAATGATTGTAACTTATTTTGAACATTACTGAGTATATTTTTTCCTCTCTTTGCTTGAGGACAAATAAAAGCTGTATACCAATGTGATTTAATTGGAACATTAGAAACAGAGAAAAGATATATAATTCACATAACCCTTCTTATCTTATATTCTAATGCAAAAAGATTACATAAGTACTTTTGCCATTTCTCCTTTTACCCAAGAACTGCAACTGCACGGTACATAACTAAATCTCTGAAGCAACATGGCTAATTAATTAGATCTGCGCATCTCCCAGAATCCCCTGGGCCTGGAGAAGAGAGAAGGCACTCAAGTATGTTTTGCTAATGAATTATTTGTTTTGCAGGAATTACATATTTTTCTTGAATTATCGATTAGTTGTTGCCGTACATTCTTTCCCTGGATCTGGAGAGAAAAAAAAAATGGTTTTGTTTTATCCGGGTACGTGCTTTTCATTTGAATTTGCTGGCGGTCTCTAAATCCCCGATTTGCTGCGGTTGATGTTACAGTTGGAGATTCAGATGAATGGCTAGGCTTAGCTGGAGGGTCTAACTTAAAAAAAAAAAGAAAGAAAAGAAATACCCTAATATGTCACTCGCTTTTAAATCTCCGTGTTAGCAGCTGTACCAAAGACCAATTTATGTGGGTCTGAGTTCATCCAATTACATTAATAGAAGGGAAAGTCAGAGAGTATGCCAGACCAAGGAGCTGCTTCACAATCATAGACTTTAGTGAAGTTTTATTTGGATTTCAAAGAACAACAAAATCACAATCCGAGTAATTCATCTTTCCTGTAAGAGCTTGCCATCTTAAAAACAAATGTACATACTGTGTGATTTAAGATGCTCCACAGTTCTTGAAGTCTTTTTGTTTATTGATAGTCATGGTTTGAGAAAAAAAAAAATGAATGAACGTATTAATTTATTTTGTTGTTGCAATGCAAACTGGCTGCGTATTAGTCGACTGAGCCTTAGGCAAATGATCAACAAAGTCATCAGTATAAGTCTTTAAAGTAGAACATCGGGAAATCTAATGTAAAAAAAGAAATATAACCAGTAAAAAAGCTTTTTTGTTTTATGTAGTACTTTGAGGAGAAAGATATTTAAAGTCTAATCTAACTTTCAGTTTAAATCAACTAAATATGTTCCAGATGCATGCCTCTAAACATTTTCATTCATCCAGGTCATTGTATATCTAGTAATAGTTAGTCAAAGTTAACTGGACATTTTCTTGCAATGCTAAAGTGTTGTGCAACCTTCCAAGCTGCTTTATCAGTTCTGAAAAACTGGCTGCCAAACGTCTTCAACATTAAAGGAACAAGTTTAATGTTACATTGTTAGGTTGAAAAAAACATAAGTCTATCCAGTTCAACCACTAGGGAAATAAACAAATCCAGATATAAAACCCTATAACCCAGAGGAAGGCGAAAAAAACCCTGGTAAAAATTGTTCCAACAGGGGGAAAAAATTCCTTGCTGATTCCATGATGCAATCAGATGTTCCCTGGATCAATAGTCACTGTTAATTTTACTTTAAAGCCTTAATACTCAGACAGACAGGGTCCTTAAAGCTCACCCCTGGCCCACCTAAATCCACCTTGTGCGAATGGGATGAGCCAAATAAACTCATGGATTGGAGTAATGGAGGAATGAATGTAACAATTGAACAATGGAGGAACTTTCTACTGGACTGTGACATGGCAATCTAAGAATAGTTTACAAAAGCATCTTGGGTCTACAGACCTCTATACTGAGTACAGATGTAATCTTGAAGCCATTTTGGATTAATCAACGGCATGGGTCTGTTCATATTTGCTTGCTGTCTAGCAACATCTGTACAGACATTTAAAAATGAATCACTTCTGCAATCTGCTGTGCTAGATCAGCTGCAGTATTGTAGAACCATCATGGATTGTCATCTGCTTAAATTGTTAGCCAAGTCTTGAATTGATGATCATGTAAAGATGGGTTGGGAATTGTCCATTGTGAACTTTTCTTAACCAGTTCCTCTATGAGCCCTTTAGGGTTCAGTTTTATTCTCAGTACTGGGATCTCTGTGCCCAATAATAACAATGTTAATATGTCACGGATAACAGGGAGGGGAGGGTAACCGAAAGGTTTTCCCACTAGTAGGCCTCAAATGACTAGTGAAAAGGGAATGGTCACCCCTTACAGATACCCTAATCTAGCCCTAACTCCTAACTGTATGAGTATCCCCTGATGGTGAGGATACTCATACAATGGAACCTAGTCCCTACTAGCCCTGTATAGCCCTAGCAGTAGTGTCTGGCTTGAGACTACTGGTTCCTTCCCCTATGAAGGACCCAGTGTCTCCCTGAGGCCTAGTAAACAACTAAATAACCACAAAACACCAAAACACCAAAAGTAAATAAGTAATAGAAAGTTTTGTGTTAAATCATTTGTTTTGCTGTTGCAACAGATCTGGAAATACCACAAGGAGCAATGAGGCAGGACGTTCCCAGACAACTATGTTAGTTCTTCATTTCTCTACACACGGAGTTGCTGGGGCCGCACAAATAAAGTTGATCGATTAAAGAATACTCAATCGGTGAGTTTTCAGCTCCTTAGTGGGATAAAATATTTGCACTACCCAACTATAATAGCTGTATGTCTATGCAAAAACAAAATGACACTGTAGAGCAGGCACAATCATGTATCCCAGGCCAGCATTCTCCATGAGACCACATTTATGCCAAGTATTAGATTATCAGACCCAGTGTACTTCATTACGTAGGGAGAGGGGAAGTGTACATATGGCTCCTTTACTGAGAACCTTGGGTGATTTAGGAATTCCCAATGGCGAATCAGAGAGTTGGGCATGAATGTTGGGGCTTTTGTTGACAGGCTTCAGGTGGGTTTTGCACTCTCATGCAAGTTTGTGGGAAATATACTTTAAAATGTCAAATAGATGTCAAATGAATACATGTAAAAAAGCAAACAATTACTTACCTTTCCTGCTACTTATTCCACTTGTACACTTTAATTCAGATCCATCCCCAGCTGAAGTCTTCTTCAGAAAACAACCCTTCCAAAAGTGTTGATCTCCTAGTCCCTGATTTTTAGGTTTTTGCTAAACGTTTTTTGGTGTTTGATTGATATTTGAGTATTAGGTATTTATTAATTTTTAATCATTTATCATTTTGATCATTTATTCAGAAAAACTTCAAAAACTTAACTGTAAGGTCTGTAAAACTATGGAATAGGTTCCCTCAGGAAGTAGTTTCAGCGATTATAGATTGCTTTAGGAAAAAGATGGATGCTTTTCTATAAGCACAGAACATAACTGGGTATTAAGTCTTTAAAGTAAACATATCAGAGTGTTGATCCAGGGAACATCCGAATACCTCAGGGAATCAGGAAGGAATTTTTTTTCCCGTTGGAGTTTTTTTCCCGTTGGAGCAAATTCTGCCAGGGTTTTTTTTTTGCCTTCCTCTGGACCAACTATGTCGATAGAGTTTCATATCTGGGATATGTTTTTTTACCTAAGGGTTGAACCAGATGGACTTGATGTCTTTTTTCAACCTGACTTACTATGTAACTATGAAGATTAGGAACAACTTGAAAGATTAGGAACAACTTGACCTCATAGGCTGGTTCTACCCACCATGTAAGATATTGAAAGAATTTCCCAACAATGTCTAACTTTAACGTTTGATCACTCCTCATGCAAAGTTCGGTTTGTATAATTCTTGTGGCCTGTTGAGCTCACCCCCTATAAAATTTCAATGGGTTTCGAATGGGTTTGGCCAGTTCATAACCCGCCTTCTTTTTTTAAATCCATTTGCGTTGGATTTGCTATTCTGCTTTTGATCATTGTTATGGTGAACTCTTCATTTCCAGATGGCCTCACATTTTCATCAAGCACACTTTGATGTAATGCAGAAATCATAGCTGATGTGATGAACCTGCAAGGTTCCCAGACCCAGAAGCAGGAAAGCAAATCCCCAAACCATAACATTTCCACCGCTATACTTGGCATGGGGTTTTCCTCTGAAATACTGTTTTCGGTTTGTACCAAGCTACTGTACCAACTTTATTTTGTATTCATAAGTCCACAGCACATTGTTGTCAAAGCCTGGTCTTTGCCCATTAGTTCCATGTCAAACTGTAATGTTCTTTTAGGAAAGGAAATGCTTTTTTCATGGTACACCTTTAACTTAATTTGTGCAACCTCTTTCTAATTATAGATGCATGTCCTTTGACAGCAACTGTTACCTGCAGATCCCACAGCCACTGGGAGTTGCATGAGCATGCTTGTTCTCTCTGACCCAGAATAAGGCAATGACCCATAAAAAAAACATGCCTACTCCAAAAAGTAACTATTTTTTTTAATAGAAACACATACAACACTTTTTTTAAGCAATTTGTTGAGCTAATTAGAAACATCACCTTTAGCCTGTGAGCACTTCTGAGGGACAGTTAGTGACATGACTATCGACTCTGCATTATATGTTGCTGCTTTATAAATATTTGATAATATTGATTTTATTTGTTCCTTTTTAATATAGTTTAGTATAATTTTAACATAAATATTATAGTGTGGTAATTCTGAAATTTTCAGTGTTGATATAAACCAACATAGTAATAATAGCAGGTCCTCAGTAAAATCACCCATATATACCAATACCAATATATAAAGTTACTGATTTATGTTAGTCTAAGTTCAATAAGCTAGATTTACATGTAATAGTAAATTAAAACACGAATTGTGCCCCTTTAGTTAGACTGGTTGTTACTGCATTCTTGTACTGCTCTAAACCTAACCTCATACAATCCAAACTGCTGAAACCAATTAATCTCACAGTATAAAATATTTTCAGTGCAAGATTACCGCAGGGAACTGCCTCTTGATTAATATCCACTTGACCATTATTTTTTATTGAGACCATTGTAAGATTTAATTACATACACTGTGCATTTCTTAAGGATTCCAAAATTATTTCTATCTCTGAATACCTTTGGTGGTGGTTCTTACAGTAATATATTTAATTATGACTAGTGTGGACATGTAACATAAAAATGGAAAACATGAAAATGTGGCATCACAATAGAGGGCACAGCAAATGTAACTGAGACGACCTTGTGTATGAAGATAACAAAATAATAAATTATACCCATTATTTTGAATTGTATCAACATCCTACATGGATCAGAAGTTATCAGCGTCAAGAGGCTGGCACCACTTTGTCCTAAAGTGGCACTGGTAGCTTTCAAAGCTAGTGCAGAATAAAAAAAATACACTCTGATAAAGTTAATTTTGTGTTAGAGATTAGGAGCAAACATTTTTATGGATTACATATGCACAAAGGAATCTGTTTGCTCCCTGCCCCAAAGCATTCCAGCACCCCTCCAAACTATGTTGGCACTTGCAATAGTGAAGTCATCTCATGTCTACGTAGTATGGGCTAGATGACATGGTGCAAGGTTACTATAAGGGACCAGGTAGTGCAGGCACATCTACAGTTCTGGTTTACTAGTCTCCACCCACGCACCAAGAATTGGTATTGGTGAGTGATCTGGACGATGGTGGTGATTAAAACTGGAAAAATAGGGCAAACAAATTAGTAGTACATTTTTGCTTGAAGATGAGTTTTAATTATTTAATAACAAATATAAAGTTATGTTGATCTGTATTGTTTACATTAGTGTTTTTCCATCAGGGTTCCTCCAGAACTTGCTAGGGGTTCCTTGAGCAATGAACAGTTTGTACGTTTCAGGTCAGCTTAACTGATACCAATGATCTTTCTGTAAGAGTGACATTCTTCACAATGACCAGCAATATAGGAGGCATTCTTCTTACTGGCCACCGCTCTAATATACTGTTAGCTAGTAATATAGCAATTATAGCAGTGGTTCCCTGAAAACCTGAAAGTTATGTCAAGAGTCCCCCCGTGTTAGAAGTCAAGAAACACTGGTTTACATCTCCCTGAAGTATTACAGTTTTACTTATCATAATCATCACCATACCATTTAATCAGCTGTATTACTCACTAAAAAATTGGCATTTCTGTGGTTCCAATGCTCTTGTGGATAAACCTTTTAGCACCACAATTAAGCAGATGAAGCACATATCATTCTCATCACACTTCATCGTGCAGGTAAAAGTATAGCCCCAGTACCTTCGGATCTTGTCTACTCTTTTACTAGTCTGCTTCCTAAGTGGATATGCAGGAAAAACTTTCTACATGATATTTATAGAGCAAAGGCAAGCGTAGAAACATTTTCAAAAAGTTTCAAAAGCATTAAAATACAAGCCCTTTCAAATTCCACCCAAAACATAGTACAGCAGTAGATATAACTTCAAACCTCATCTTTCTAAAATCTCATATAAGCTTTAGCATGTTCATGTGATTGAAAATGATGTTCTTCAACCATGGAAGTTTTAGGATAATAATTACTGTGTCACACTTACCCCTTCCTCACTAAAGCACAGGCATCTCTCTCCTGTGCATGTGGGCAGTTCTGAGTCTAGGTACGCTCTTTCATATTTAATCAGTATCGCTCCTCTCGCCAGCTAATCAGGAAATAGCCTCCTAATCGCCCTTGGCTGTTTAGCCAGCTCAGACGCAGCACTCTACATTTGTGCAACGTGTCTCCACTAGTGCTGAGCTACCTAGCTCTCCTGAGCATTTCCTCTACACCTGCTGTTTAATTCAGTGCTTTCCCTGTCCAGCTTCTGTGTTAACACCTCATTGCTCAGTCTGGTGTTTCTCTGCCTGTTCCTTCGTGCTTGTTCCAGTGTTCCTCTGTGTCTGCAGTAATCCCTGTGACTCCTGTGTCACTTGTGCCTCCTGTCCCTTCATGTGTTCCTGGGTCTGTGCTGGCCCTGTGTTCAGGGGAATGATGTGAAGCCAACAATGGCACAAGGTCTTATTGATAAGTAATGGATAAAGTGGCTAAAGGAGATCATTATAATTGTTAATTTGTATTTGTATAGTGCTGGCATATTACACAGTGCTGTACAGAGTTCATATTCATGTCACTAACTGTCCCTCAAAGAGGCTCACAATCTAATGTGCCTACCAAAGTCATAAGTCCCTATCACGGTCTGGGGCCAGTTTTTGAGGAAAAGATAATCAACGTAACTGCATGTTTTTGTGATGTGGGAGGAAACCAGAATGCTAAAAAGAAACCCACGCAAACACAGAGAGAATATACAAACTCCTTGCTTGGATTTGAATCTAGAACCCTAGTACTGCAAAGGTAACCATACTATCTACTGAGCCAATCATGCATCATTTGCACAAATTTCCAAAAAAATAATAAAACAAAAATAAATATAGTACTTTAGTACTATAGTACATTTTAATAAATACTATAGTAGTAGTATAAATACTATAGTAGTAGTAGTATACTATAGTATACACCCAACTATAGTTTAAGGAGAGTAAAGATTATAGTTTAAATCTATTTATAAGAAAAAGGTTTAGACTAGTACATTAAACATATTACTGCAATTTTAGTTTATGCTTCTACAGTGAAGTTCAACATAAAAAACTCAGAAGTGTTTATTGCAGAAAAGACATCATAAAAATAAAAAGAACAAAACTCATGGCATATGCAGGAGAGATCAAGGTAAAGAACACAGCAGAACACTGAGAAATCTACAAGGTTGAGGACATCCTTGGTCCTCTCAGCTGGTTACTGCTGCATAAAAAAGGATGGGGCGATCAGAAGCTACCTCTACCCTTACTATCAAACCAGCCCCAGATGGGGTGGGCAGGACCTGGGCTTGTGCCAACATCTTTAGTTAGAACCACAAAGCAAACAGGATTCCTGCCTTAATTAAACCTTACTATAAAGACACTGCAGAGTGGAAGAACAAAAAATCTATTGTGCAACATGAAGATGAAAGCCATTTCAGATAAAACACATTACCCACTGTAAAAATGTATCTAGTAAATATTTGTTTGCCATTTATTATTCATTATGTTTATTATCTGTTTTTTAAAAAAAATGATATTCAAAATCCAAATGTTTGCAGCTGTTCAGCCAAACCAAGGTCAAGCAAATGTGAGTATTAGTACTATGGATTTGCCAATCTGTGGATTCTACCAATATGGAAGTTTGGAAGCTTGAGAAAATTACCATTTACATGAATAATTGAAACATGAAAGAACATACAGAGTTTTTGAAGCGGACTTAAACTCAAATGTTTACTTTACTTTAAAGGGAAGAAAAGACTTTTATATAAAATAAAAAAAATTCTTTTTTCTTTTTAAATGCAATACCCTTTTTTCTGAAGTACCTCCCCTTTCTGTCTTGATTGCCGCGGCAGAGCCAATACCTATGTCATGCATCCCAGGAGGCTCTTGCCTGCTTCTTCATTTTCCTTCACTGAGGGGAGAGATTCTTTTTTTACCCTTTTACAGTGGGCTACATCACCCAATCTTGTGCCTGCACAGTGTGAGATCAGGTGACGTACCGAGAAGATGGACGAAGAAGAAAGAAGAAGCCCGGCCTTTTCTCCGTGTCCAGAAGAAAAATTCCAAGACGGCGTAGACCAGATAGAGAAAAGACCCAAAAACAGCTATGTTTTGAAGTAGACGTTTTTGCCTAGTCACTTACTGACCTTGCTTATACATTCTCCCTTCAATATATGCTCTTTTTGTGCTTTGTGGAGAAGCAAAAGTCTTCCATCTATATTATAAATGACTCCTTTTACAAACAGATGACAAAGCATGCCTGCTACTGGACAATTTACACGTGTCGGTATTAGCACTAAATGATTGTTAATTGCTTTTGCAGCGGTTTGTGAAATAAAAGGATAAACAGCTGCTATTCCCCGTTGTGGATGAGAATTGAAGATTATTAGCAGCGCAGCTCGGTATAGAATACCTAATTGGTGTGGTGATAGAGAGGATAATTAGAAGGAAATATGGATTCTGCTTGCAGGCGTAGGCATTCCAAAGGAAGTTAGTTATAAGACTTTTTCAAGTTTTAAGTTTACTTCTTACTTTGTCTAATAAAGTCTTGCTTGTAAGTGTATCCACAGTTAGTTCTATTAGTCTCTTTGCAAAGTTCCACAAATACCTGTTGACCCCCAAGTCTGCCTTGTTCAGTTTCCTCTGATGAGTTGACAACCCTGCTTCACTGTTGCTGAATTTATAGCAATATTTCTAACCTCATGTAGGCAGAGAACAGTAGAAAGAGAAGACATTGCAGGGGCATGACGTGAAGATTGCCAATCAGTAGCTGGCAACACTTAGTCCTACCCATTGATTTTTGGAAAGACAGATCCATCTATGCTGTTAAGGAGAGATGTGGCTTAATACTCGTGAGGGGTTTATTAATACTAGAAAACCTATGCTGTAAAGTGTGCATGGATTCTAAACTGGGTTGTTAGTACTGTAACAAGAGGTGAGCATTTCATGGAAGACTAGTTGCATAATTTGATCCATATGGTTTTTTGCACTCTAAATTATTGGCAGATACAGTATATAGGATCTTCAACTATATACCATAAATATCCATATAGATCAATGATTGTCGTTTCGAATGACTATAAGTGATTGCCCCTTCTTCTGTATGGACAGGAGATGGACAAGTGAGGCTTGGTACCCACATAGTTTTCGCCTAATAAATGGCTCAGGGCTGATATTGGATGAGAATCTTGCGTCTGTACCATGCCCATCGTCCATTGTCCGAACGACCATCCTGGCAGATCCACGGACGATGGACGATGAACCATCATAATGGAAGTGAAGAGGAGGGTGCCGCTCGATCGTTCTCCCACTTTTCTTCTCCATAGAGCAGAACGGCACTGTATGTATAGCACTCGTTTATGCATCCTGCAGTCACTTGTTGTTGGAAAGATCCAACAATCGTGAAAGATCCTTTCAACGACAATCATTGCACGTGTATACATAGCCTTTGGAGAGCCCCGCTGCAGTCTTTAGTATTGGTCATTTTGTGATCAGGCATGGTGGAATGCCAAATGACATCATTGGTCACCACTACTTACACAATGATTTATTATAGCTCTCCAAGACTGGAGAAGATAGATTGTCATGGGTGAACCTGGGTGATCGAGCAAGCTTGGATTATGGATCTGGTCCAGGATTAAAAACATTTGCAGAATAATAGCAAAAAAATGTAAGTAATCCATTCCAGGGTTATTGGATTCTCCAATGATAGTCTATCTTCTCTAGTCTTGGAGATTGATGGGGGTTTACAATGCAGACCAGATGAAATTTGATTGATTGCTACGATAACTGCAGTTTAGACTTATTAAATTGTTCTTTTTTTAATTAAATAATCCTCTTGGTGTGAAAATCACTAGTGAGCAAAAACACATTAGAACAAATTAGATAACCACTGGATAACTAGCTGGTGGCCATAGATTCCAGCACTTTTTCATAATATTCAATAGGCTCTCTTGTCTTTTCAATTCAGTATAGGCCACATCTTTACTTACTCCCCTCCGACCTCTCTTATTCCAACACTAAATTCAACTTGCATCCCAAATCTCTTCTCCAATTAGAGGTTAATACAAGGTGTCGTTTGCCCTGATTAACTTTGTGTATCAGAAGAGAAGTGGCTATTGATTTTAAAGACCTGCTATTTTTTTTTTCTAAGCGGCTGAATGAAAATGAAGCTGGCTGCGGCAAAAAACTTTTGTACTTTCATAGCAGGTGAAAGGGAGGACCTACAATGTTGATGGGATTGTTAGGCCAAGAAAATGTCACTCAGCGCTAGGCTACCAACATTTAAGACATTGAAGAGCAGAATGTGTAATTAGTTAATACTTTGGGGATAAAAAAAGGTGGAGTAGTGGCAGATTTATAAAATATATAATACTTGGTCATCTTTTAATAATCTTCTCTTATTTTCCCTCTTGATGTAAGTCAATATCCTCACTGGTGTTCTCTCTCAAGGTCAAAGACTTGCATTTCGGACCTGCTTTTTTGTAGTAGTTCTAACAGGAGGTTGAGATTGTTTATAGAAAACCTTTATATAGAAAAAGCCATCAAGCTTTTAAAGATTCTTCCATGGAAGAAACTTTGAAATACTAAAACATTAATTTACATAAAAAAGTAACTCTGGGCATTTGGTAAAAACAATCAATAGACTGATAATTCTAAACAGGGACATGTCCATTTAAAGGGTAATTCTGCTTTGAAATTAGAAAATGATTTATTGTATATAACTGATATTCAAGTTTCTTGTTTGTGACTATTTATTATACTAGGACATTCTGTACTCATTGGGCTCAATACTTGCTTTCTGCAAGTGCAACTTTCATGTGGCTATAGAAAGAGGACTCCCCAACATGGCACTCAAGATCTAACAAGTTACTGCTAAAAATTGAGTGAATTTTATATGTGAGTTCCAATACAATTAGTAGAAGGTAGAATTAATTTTGCTTGTTGGAGGAGGAGGAATATATATATTTCTTTTGGTGCAGTTATACCTAATGTAGAAGTAAACTCTAGCCCAATATTAGTTTGATGAATTGCTTTGTACTATGAGCAAGTAATGCAACGTTTGCTGCCTATTTGCAATTACCTCCTTTCTATATGCCTGGACTCCATTAATGGCTGCATTGCATATCTCAGGTAAGTTTCCTGATGGTGACAACAGTAGACCTTGCCTGAGTAAAATGTGTTGTAACAGCCACTTGTTATTTCCATTGGAAGCCCATGTGACAATTAGGGAGCACACTTGGGGGCAGAGTGTTGTAACATCATAAGAGGCAATGTCCGAACAAAGACTTTCATGGCAGAATCACAATGTATTACAGATATTTCTCATTTTACGACTTACCTGTTTACCGATAACCCGCACTTACGACTGCTTTCTCAGATGAGTACTATGTGGCATCTCCTCTTCGGTCTTCTTGGCTCCTTCTGTCTTCCTCCATGATCTCTAGTCTGCAGACTGTCAGTAAGCTTGTCACAGACAGGCGCTGCACTCTCACAGCACTGCAGACCAGGTCTATCCTATGCTCCTCACTTAACAACGAATTCACTTAATGACCAGGTCTCAGAAACAGAACCTGATCATTAAGCAAGGAGCATCTGTACTTTAATTTAACAGATTTATTATTAACAATTACTTTGAAAATTATTTGAGATTTTAGTGATTGGGCTTTTGTATTCACCCCTATCCACACCCCCTTGCCCCAGGGTTTCTCACATATTTTGTAGTGCTCTTTCCTTGTGTTAGGAGGTTCTCTTTGAGCCTACACACCCAAGCGGTGCCCCACCACAGGAGGGTGCGCTTGGCCTATTTTTCTTGGCAGCTGCGCTTGTAGTAGCACAGGTGTTTTAGGATTAGTGCTCTGAGGGTTGCAGCATCCTTGTCCCCCTCGAGAAGTGTTTTCCTTCCGGCATCCCCTGCACTGAGGCTGCACAGCTGAGTGGAATTTGGAGCTGAGCTGCAGCTGATTAGCAGAGTGGTTCCTGAGCAATCTCATGCTGTCACTGGCTGCTGGGGCTTTATAGCCTCTCTGCTTCCAGTCTTCTGTGCCTGCTGTAGCGTTTGCTGGGCTTATCTGTGCTGGAGAGATTCTTATGTGTTTTTCTGTTGCTAACCATTGCCTGTTCCCTGACATTTCGCTTTTAGTCAGCCTGGACCAACCTTTGCCTGTGACCTTGACTTTGTTTGTGCCCATTCCTTTGTACCTCGTTTGGTGGACTTATTTTCTGTATTTGACTATAACTTGTTTTCAGGATTTCCTGGTAATTCCTGTACTGTTTATCTGTGGGCTTCTGGTCAGCTCTCGGCCCATCCCCAGACACCATCCTCTGCGCACTAGGGGAACCGAGTGCTGGGAGATGCAACCAGTCTCCCGAGGCTGAGCGGGGCCTTTCTATAGGTGAAGACTGTGGCGTTAGATTGGGAGACTGGTGTCTAATGAATACTGGTGCTGACCAGGGCCTTACACCTTGGTAATAAAACATATTCACCAAAATTGACCATCCAGGTCTCCTGACAACTCTTCTTTTCACTGTGGGGGAGTCTTGTTCTAGCTCTGTTAATCTGCCTGGTCTCCAAAGTTTCCCTTGTACATCACTATTTGTCGATTATGGGAAGATCCAACTGCTGGCCAACTATTTAGAAGGGAGAGATTGTGACTGGGATATCATAGGAAGGAAGACAGAAGAGAAAGGGTCTGGGCTGTTTTTTTTCTAACAAACAGCAGCCTTTCTCAAACTTTTTACTTTGAGGAACACTTTCAAGTCTCGGAGGACCCCTGCTAAAACCAAAACTATTTGGGGTCAGTGGGAAAAAGCCTACTAAGTTTTAGGCAAGTGGGGACAACTACCCCACCTAAAGTGGAAGATAGCATACCACCTTTATAGACAGTTACTAACTATATTAGACTCATGAAGTTGGCTCTACCAAGTGGTGTTGGCCCCAGAACAATCCAGGCGTTATGGAATAGGAGGTCTTTGGGAGACCAGTTCAAAAACTCTAGCTACCTCTGGAGGATCCCTGGGGGTCTATGGAATCCTGGTTGAGAATGAGTTAAAGCATAGTAGGGGTAGAGGAGTGATTTTTCCCCAGTTATTATGTACACATAAACATTAAAATGTTACCTTCTATGTAATTATTTTCAGCTGTTTTTTTTTTCTGGTCTTTCCTGCAGTACATTTGCAGGATTAGAAATATCAGAAGTAACACTTGTATTTATTTAGCATCCTCCTAATCTGCCTTTCAGTATCTGTTCTGCACATTGCATCACATCAAAGTACAATCACATTCCGTTGATTAGATTTGAATAGCCATTTATGTTATAAAAGCGTGGTACACATGCATCAAGCTTTTACAGTTTTATCTGGTGTTACCGCTGGGAATTAGCCACCATCGAGAAAGATGGCAAGGGAGAAAAAAAAAACAGAGTAACTGTAAAATGATATAACAAAAGCAGCATATCATTATGTCTCCTAAAGCAGCAGCTTGCTGGAAAATTGTGATTAAAGCTGGACTTGAAACAACGAGATCAGCTACTTGTCGGATGACTGACAGCTTCTGCTCTGGCGGCTCTTGTGAAGAGGATGCCGCTACCATCATTATTGCTGATTGGAAGCTGTTCTGACAAGTCTGGTGCAGTCAGAAATGGCTGCCACTTCTTTCAAGAAAGGTTACCAGAAATCCATATCTATTTATCTTTGCCAATTGCTTCTCATACGTATTTTCGCAGCCGATATTTGAAGGGTTTATTTCATTTGGAAACAGGAAATCTGGAAAGGAGTGACCTGTTAAGATAAAGCTGACACGACATCTCAGAGAGCCGAGGCTTCAGATAAGATTTTGCTGAAAATGAAATTCCCTTGTGAGTCCAGTGGAAAGAAGCCAAAGATATAGAAAAAAAAATCACTGATCTAGAGCAACATTTTATGCGGGTTCCATAACAGTGCAAAACTTGTTGCCAGGTTTACAGGACAGCTATGAGGATACGGCAATGAAAAGTAAGGCATTGGTTTTTTTAAGAAAGAAATTCTTCTCAAGGTCGGTTGAATATATTGGAGAGTCTAGCAAGTGCTTCTGTTCTGTAGATAATGAGACAAGCCATTCCATTGAGATCCTCAAACTAAACAAAGTGGGTGTGCTAAGTGGGGGACTTGATCCAAAATAAGAACAAGGTATATTGTACAACAGGAATAACTCCAGTCTAACTCCAGTCTTAAGGGGCCAGGATCCACACACATTTTTAGTATTTCTGTAAAAGACAGACATGCAGTAGGTATGGTTTAAAAAAACACTTTGTTAATCTGAAAATATTTGCATGTATGTGGCACACAATGACTGGAGTTTGACACCCCTTGTTTACATATAGCAGTCTATAGCAGTGGTCGCAAACCTTTTCGGTCCTGTGGACCATTAAAACCACTGGCTGACGATCCTGCATGCGCGGGGAGCAGGGTGTCACTCAAAATGGGAGAAACCCCCCCAGCATGATGTCATTATGGCATTACCCCGCCCACTATCCCATCGCAGATCTGAGCCTGCAATAGAGAGTGGGCGGGTTGTGTCCAGGGAACTGTACGGAGGACGTGGTCGGCGACTCCTGCTGGTGCATCCACCCAGCGGAGTCCTTATCCTGACCCCGCTCAAGGGTGCACCGGCCAGAGCCACGGACCACCAGTTGGTGACGGCTGGTCTATAGGACACCCAATAGTTATGGTATGGTGCAATGAAGCAGCAATTTAATTGTTAGGTATATAAAAAAAATATTAGCTAACTGCATTTTGAAAGGGTGCAATAATCCACAAAATTCACAGTAGGGCACTGATGTTGTTTAGGTAGTTTTAACAGCAGCTCAGCTCCACCAACTTTCCCCTTGCCAGACCATCTTTCCAAAGGCTGCTGGGTAGAGTGGGCAGGGGAAGTTGAGTTTCTCAAAGAATTATTTTAATGCAAATAAAATCCTAAAAAAAATAGTTTTAGGTTCCTTGAGTTTTCCCCTTCATTGGGGTTCACATGACTGTTAGGTCTTCTGTCCTCCACCTAGGTGCAAGGGCTTGGTAAAGAAACTGTTGTCACTGAAGCTGTAAAGGTTTGGGGGTGTACCAGAAGCAAATTGAATACTGGACCACATTGACACAGAGTCCTGTAACTATTGAAAGGCAGAACCACTTGATTGCAAAGGTCAACAACTATTGACTGTATACCTTGACAATGGGCTAAGAACCCATATGTATACAAGGTTAGCTGTTCTCATCGTCTGGTGAATGTTAGGGTAGTCCCATCCCCTGACATCCACCAGCCAATGAAATGCCTACTTCCATATACATTGGTTTACAGCCAATTGTTTGCATGGATACGAAGAGCAGTGAACCTGCTAATAATGTTCACAGTGCCAACTAACCCAACCAAAGTTAGTTCCTAAAAAATATTTGGGTAAAATCTAAACAACACTGCTTTACAGAAAAAGCAGCTGGAAAGGTCATTCAGGACATTTTTCAAAGCTATTTTATTGCCTAATTACCTAATTGCCTATTAATTATTGCCTAATTATTAATTGCCTTATTTTAAAACCATGGGCAGTCCCTTTAAATTATTCACATATACAACTTTTAACGGCTATTTATTATACTTCCACAGCTACAGTTTCCAAGCTTTTGACATGCTTGTTTCAAAATCTTCAAACATCCCTCCAGAGCTATTCACCATTCATCTTTGCAGGCATGGCCTCTTGTTCCAGCAATCCTTCACAGGATAGATATATCGCCTGTACCGTTGAGCCATATTTAAAAGTTATGACCGAATCTCCCATCCATCTCCTCATCTAAACTGTACACATTGATTTTGTGAAGTTCCTACACTACTTGAGCACCTTCAGAAAATCCTGTATACAAACAGAAAAAAAGATGTTCTCCTAGGGGGCTGGAAGCTGAACATGTATTATCTTGTGTTTCTGATATAGAAACAGTTTTGATGTACAGTGTAAAGTAAACACTGAATCCTGTTCTTTCACAGAGAAAAGACGTGTACTTAAGTTATACTTTTCATTCTCATATTAGACTTTTCTCACATCATCCTTTTTATCTTTCAAAGATGTAATTTATTTGTTACCTGTAAATATATTACTACTTCGTGTTTAATGTTCTGAAAGAATAAAATCTCTTTTGAAAGGGTTATTGATTTTTTATTTAAAAAAATAATAATCTTCAAGGCATTCAAGAATACCTATGATGTTTCCAAAAAAATAATACTAGCAGGTATACTGTCACAATAAGTCTGTTTTCTAAATGCAAATGGTTTAGAAAAATTAAAATCCAATGCATCATCCAATGCAAACTCAGCAGTTTGGTAGAAAGGATGTGATAGCAATCATTTCATTTGCACAGAGCAGTAGAGGTCAACATACTATACATGAGTGACTCTTAAAGTGGACCTTTCACTTAGAGATGTGATGGAAGCTGCTTTTTCTGACGTAAAAAATACAGCAAACCTGGTTGGTGATCTGATCCTCTGCCTTTAACACCTCCATCACTTACTGAAAATGAATGATAATGCAGCTCAGGTGTTCGTTGTATTGTATTCAGGTATAATATATTTATATTTGCATTTATTTAAATTAGTTTGACCTTTCATGCCCCATTTATAAGAAACAGCTTTTCTCAAAAATACTAAAAGATGGTGGCCAAAGATGGTAAGCATGTCTAAGGGGATTGACAAAAACTATGAACATGCAATAGGATGTCTCAAAAGTCCTCCTTGGAGATGGAGCATCTTTACCAACCTTTTGTGGTGTTTCCCTTGTTTTATTTCCTCCCCTGTGTGTTTCAATAGCAGCATGAGGTTTTCCAGACACATTTGCTATTGGGTGTACAGTTTATCTAGGCCTTGTGGTTTGAATGTTGTGCATCTCAGTCCCCCCCAACACATGTGCAGATGTGTCAATTGCCAAGCATCCTTCCTCATTGTGGGGTGAAGGTATGGGATTGGGTAGGAGGGAGAAGACAAATAATATAAGTTAGATGCATATGAATTATTATTTACAATTATTTCATATGAAAACATTTATTTTTCATCCTACCAATGACTGCTAGGACTTTATAGCCTTTTTGATTACAGTTACCAGCTGGTGTGTATATTTGTTGGATTTTCTTTTGCTGACTCTGCCTGTTTCCTTGTAATTGTATGCTGCCTGGAGCCACCTTTGCCCTTGACCCTCGACTCGACTGTTTTGTCTTTACCCTTAGATATCTTGTTTGGTGGACTGATTACCTATGTATGACCTCTGGCTCTGTATTCTGAACTTGTCTCTGCTGGAAACTCCTGTACTGCATTATCTGTTGGCTCCTGGTCCTCTGGCAGTCCTCCTCCAGAAGCCATTCTTTGTGCAGAGAAGTCCTGGGGGCAATTGTGTGCTGAGACAACGCAACTAGCCTACCAAGGCTGAGCAGGGGCTTTTTATAGATGAAGCACAGAGCGTTAGATTGGGGGACTGGTTAGCACCAGAACAGCCTTACGTTTACCAATTTATATTCACATAGTTCACATAGTTCAATAACTCAAGCAAACATTTGCCCTCTGTCCAAGCTCTATTCATGAATTTTATTATGAAAATTTAATTCTAAGATGGAGAAAGATGGATGGTTTTGGAGCCCAGTGTCTTAGGTGCACTGCCTACTAAATGTTTTATTGTAAAATAAAAATTTTACTTACCAAAATGTAAAAATATTATGTGAAAACACCAAAAGAGAAACTTCAAAAACAAATATCCTCTCTTTTTTCACTTTCTAAGCAATTGTATTCCCTTTCCGTCTCCAATTACTCATATCAACAGAGAGTGACCTTTTCTAAAGCATAGAATGAAACTAGTTTTGTAACTTGCATTCAAGGAACTGTCACCTTAAAATTTTTCCAAGTATTAATTAACAATTCTTTCTGCAAGCAACCTCCATTTTTGTTTTCATTGCACTAATAAAAACAATATTTCAATAGAATGGCTTTGCAGCTGAATACAACTTAAAGGCATGTCTTTGTCTCATGTTCGAAACCGCAGTCAAAAACTGCTGAACCAAAGCAATAGATGGGCATTATAATTCAGCAGAGAGCTCCGATCTAGGCTCAGTTCTTGATGAAAGGGACCAGCATGACAGTTTTACTATCCAAAGCTTCTTACAGATTTAGATTTCTTAAGTCCTAAGCAAGCAGTAGAGAGTGAGAGGGATGGAGAGAGAAAGGGCAAAAGAAAAAGAGGAGAGATAGAGGGGAAGAAAAGACACAGTGCAGGTGATTTACTAGGGGAATATATGAGACTGTTCACTTAGCAAAGTGAATTATCTCCTTGCAAGGGATATTTCACTTACGCTTTGTAAATGTGGTGAGGATCTGCTGACTTTTGCCATCCAATTGTATGCAAGAAAATAATCCTATGTTTTTTAGATTTCCTTGTACATAATTGGGTATTTTTTTAAAGTTAATTTTCATGACATTCACTAAGCTAATTGAATTATCCCTTCCGAGGTGATAATTCATTTTGGTAAATGAACAACCTAATTTTTTTAAGTAAATCAACCACAATAAAAGGGGGAAATAGAGAAACAGAAGGAGCTCAACAGAAAGGTAGGGGAGGGAGAGGGAGAGAGCGAAAGAGGAGGAAAAAACACAGGGAGAAGTGGGTGAGGTAGAGAGAAGGGTGGAAAGAAATTCCCAAATGAGGAAGCCAACTTTAAGGACAAAGCATGTAGAAATTTTTAACATCAGGAGACAATTGTACTATCTACGATAACATGAAAGAGTCTGGATTAAAACCTTTCGTATAGTGTTCTTTTCCTAATCCTTCCCTCTGGCAGTGAACTCTGGGGCCCGTCACCTGCCCAGGCGAACCCAATTGGAACTCCAACCCAGCACCTGGTCCATTCACAAACAAATCCACTTTTCATTAGTCCTCTTTCTAAACAGGATGTTTCCACCAAGTATTAATTATTTAAAGCCATGTAAACCTACACTATCAAGAGAGTAACGTACCAACTAAGGATGAGTGAGCGAGTTTTTAAAACTCGATCTCACAGCAAATTTTGGCGTTCTTGCTTACCGAATTGTAAGCGAGAGCGGCCGGTGTAAATTCGCCAAACAAGATCGAATTAAAAAAAAAAAAAGATTGCGGGCTGTGCTGAATAATGGATGCTGCGCCGGCTGCATTCATTGATAAGCTCAGTGTGCAATCCCCGGCACTAGAGGTTAAATGGGGACAGGTCAGCCTGTCAGCCAATCAGAGAGCACTAGAAGTTTTTTAACCTCTAGTGCCCAGGGATCACAGTGGAACTGCAGATGAACTCTTAATAGAGTTTCTCCATTGAGAGTTTATCTGCAGTTCAGTTCCTACGGTCACCTGGCTGTACTGAACAACTCCATTGAGAGTTCATCTGAAGTTCCACTGCGCTCCCCGGGCAGTACAGATTAATTAACTTCTAGTGCCGGGGATCGCAAACAGGAGGATTCCCAGGGCTGCAAGAATAAATGCAGCCCTGAGAATTCACTGTGATCTCGGGGCCCTGGAGGTTAATTCGCAACCATTTCCTCGATCTTCCGATGGTTTTGCGAAATTGGTTTGCCGAAATTTTACAGACCCATCGGAAGTTTGAGGAAATTTTTGCGAGGCATTCTCGCTCATCCCCAGTACCAACCCAAATGGGACATTAGCCCAACCCCCTCTCCATCCAAAGCTAAGGCTACGTTCACACGTCAAATGATTCACGTCCGATAATCACCCCAGAGCTGATATCAGACGAGAATCTGGTGTGCGTACAGCGCTCATCGTTTATAAATGAATGAACGACAAACAATCGTAATAAAAGTAAAAGGTGTGTTCGTTATTCTCCCCTCTCCATAGAGCAGTACAGAACTCGTTCAGGCATCGTGCAACCTTTTGTCATTGGAAAGAATTGTGAAAGATCCTTTCAACGACAATTATTGCATATGTGTAAACAGTCTTAATCTCAAAAGGGATGCAATAAACAATTTTAAAGAAAAATATGTAAAAAAATGAGGAATAAAAAAAAATGTAATGAAACTAACTATATTTTATCTAGTTGTGGTAAACTGAATAAACAAAAGTCCACGTGTCCTTTCCAAAACTGCAGGCCATAGTACAAGGGTCAGGCAATGCATTATTGTTTTAATAAAATGGGCAAATCTTTAAATTAATTCACTTGGTCTGCGAATCTTTAACCTATGGCAGAGATAACCCCAAGCCCCACTACTAGTTGAAAAAAAGACAAAACAGTAACAAATCCTTTTCTGAATGACAGACAAACCATTTTGCACTAGAAAGGCACCTGACACTGTTGGTAACATGCGTGATAAATCCCCCTCAAGATACAAGTGAATCATTTGACAACAATACCGTCTATTAAACCAAACAAATAACTTCTGAAGTACTTCTGTATATCTAATATATAAAAGGTAAATGACATGAATGGCAGGGTGGAACTGCCAAGGTCATCCTTTCGGAAAAAAAGTAGAATTTCCAGTAATCTTGGCTCGACTTATTCATCTCCGCTACTATTTTTTTTTCAAAGAGCATGTTGTAGTTTCAGGTCTGCTTTTCTGCCACTATAGAATAAATGACTTCAGTACCACGGTTTATTTCAAATGATTCAATTCTGACTGTGAAAATAAATTCTCCATTCTTTATGAGGAGCACTCGGGCTTGGTCTGAATTAATACAGATAATTTGTTTTAATGCACCTGTTAAAAGGAACATAGAGAGTCATCTTTAGTGACGAGTGCCGTGAATTGAAAATTATTAAAAAGGGCAAAGTCTTTTATTGTGTAGCGGTTGGGTATATGTGTGCTCGGCTTCTAAAGCACAGCGGGGATTTAATATTTGTGAGCCAGGGGGATGCTTGAAATAAATGCAGAAAGTACAACTTTTTTAAGTATGTGTGCAATGTGGAGCGAGATCCAGAGAGAAAGATTTTCAAAAGAATTACAGCGGGGGCTATTTACTTATACATTACCAAATGTGCCAAGGTGCGGGCTGTCAAGTATACCCTTTCAAAGTCATGTCAGAAACCAAACCAACATAAAAACCGTTTTCTGATTGGCTGCTACTAGAGGTGACTTCAGGTGAGTCAGTATTATAAAAGTGATGCAATATATGTAGAAAACACAAATCAGTTATTATTTCTTCTTTGAGACCCTTTACATCTTTCCATTCTCATGGATTGTGTTAAAGCCACTCATTTATTGGAATTGGTGGCCAACTCAACAGAATAACCAAAACAAAACACATTTGCTCCATTATTTTCAAAGGAATGCATTACAACTCCATGACATGTGGTACAGTACAACACAGGCGCATTGTCCAAGAACTTTCAAAATTAATGGCACCCCCCAACAGACTGATGTGTGCCACATGTGTTGTGGTAATGTACCTTACCACAATAATAATTTATAATAGAACTAAAGGGTTTAAGGCCATATCAGGTTATTTTAAGCTGCTGGCTGACTTTCTGGATTTCTCTTCAATTTCTGTTTTGGAGAAAAAGAAGAAATCTCTCCAAAATAATTTCCAGTTAGAACATGGTCATCAGAACAGGTGTCCTATTGGAAAAGTTTACCTTTAATCTTTGGATCTTTGGCAACATTTTAGGTGATACCATTGCAGTTACCTATATTTACCTGCATCCTAAAAATAGTTATTATTGGATTGGTATTATTGGATTATTGGATCCTTTCTTATCTATTTGTTCCTGCTGCAGAGTTTTTCAGATGCTACATGCTGCTTCAACCAATTACAAAACTACATAATAAGAAGTTGGGGAAAAAAATTGCTTCCAACTGCAAGCAAATCCTTGCACATGCATTGCATTTTCCACCTACAGACAGCAACTGGAAACCACCTAATGCCAGAAACAGTATACACACATTCTTTAAACTCTAGTCTAAATTTAGTCATGACTTCTGTCTCGGTCATGATGGTCAATCAGGGTAAATAGAGGAGAAAATCCCCCAGTAGGGATACAGACAGCTGTAAAGATTTATTTATAGGGATCCTGAATCACCTGTCTTCCAGTATATTCCTCAAAGCTATGTAGTAACATCCTAGAAAAACTGTCAGGGCTATCATACCATAGGCCCAAGCAAAAGATTGGGTTTATGGGCTTTAAAGAGTTACCGGTAAGCTTCACCTGGAAGCGTTGCTTTGTATTGGATCTACATACTACAAGATGATTTCTCCATGTGCAGCACATTTATGGAGATAAGATATACACTTGAGACATACAGTATATGTGAATATTCAAGAATTGCTCAGAGCAAATATACACAGCACAAGATGGAACTTCAAGTGATTCTTTCCTGAGGGGGAAATGCATTATGTCCATGGATTTGAGTTGTTGTTGTAGATTTGTGACTTGGGTGTCTGCAGGTTTATTACTCCTATGGCTGTTATTCCAATTCTGTCTTTATATATCAACGGAAGACGTGGTTTTAAAATGTGACATTAATAAAACTTATATTATCATTTTATTTAGGTAAGTTCTGCTTTAAAAAAAAAGCTGAAAGGCACTTTTTTTTTATGGCAAAAGAGACTGCAAAGAAGAGATTGCAAGCTGCTGCAGCTGGACTGTCAGCTCATTATGCCAAATTGGTACACTGAGCCATGCATGTGCAGTTTAGGGTAAATTGTTGGCATTATTCATGGTATGAAGTCATCTTAGCTAATGTAATGGAATCCTGGTTATTATAGATGGTCAATAGCTCTGGACACAAGAAAAGAATTGGTGAAGATGGAAGGGAGTTCGAATGAAGTCTGAATGGTGCACCATGGGGGGTCCTTTTGGCAGATAGGGGTACTTTACAAACCACATGGTTGGAAGCTCCTTGGTCAACAGCAAACTGCTGCCATGAACTTGAAAGCAGCAAACAACATCACAGGTAACAAATACACATGTGGCTGCAAAAAGGGTTTTTAAACCTCTCCCATTTACTTGAATAGGCAATATTGGCACTGCAGTTGAGCCTGCAACAGAACATTTTGGCTCCCCAAGGTTCAGAAATAGCACTGCTATATTGTGCACACAAGCCGTGCATGAATTTATGGTTTAAACCTCCTGAGGGCCTAAAACTTTGAGTTATAATCTGATCTAAAGTTAAATTAAACATCCACTTTATAGATGTGTGATCAGGTGGGGCTTTATTGCAGAAAGGGACAGGCAATGTACCTTCTGCAATAAGTATTCTTACCTGCCTGGTCTCCCACCTGTCAAATATCACTAAGCTGCAGCCCAGCCGATAAAAAAGTGGCTGAAGACCAGGATATGGAAGAAAAGAAAGAAGAAGATGGCGGTGCTGTGGCAAAACAGGGATAGGTCATTATTCCCAGAAAGCCTTAAATTTCACATCATTTAAACACAAAAAAAAAACAAAAGGGGTCCAAACTTTCTTTAGTCTATCCAAAACTTTATGTCTATGTAACCCCTAGCAACAAATCATTTTTATTTGCTCCCATTTTCTTTGATATTTATATAACATTGAAAGGGTTTTGTTATATCTGTTCAAAAAGTTAGAAAAAACACCACTCTGGTCCCCAACTGACCCCCCCGCTCTGGGTGACAATTCTCTGCACTGTAAGGCACTTGTACAATGCAGCAAAAACAGCAAAAAGGAGCTGGAGGAAAAAAAATTTGAAAAGAAAGACTTTTCATGTCTCCTCTGCAAGAAACCTCTACCTCCTGATGACTTTTTGTATGTTGAATTTAGTTCCTCCTTTAGCATTTCTACTCCACATCTTGTACATGTGCATATTACCCATGGTAACTAGGTAAATTCTTTAGATAAATTCAGACTTCTGTTGTAATTGGCCAAAACGATTGGCTTTTGGCTTAACCCACAAATTCCATAATTTTTGCCCAAGGCCATCTTGTATAATTTAATTCCCCACACGTAGCCAAAGCAACTGCATCACCTCCTTAGACTGGAAGAGAGGACATTAGTTACTGCAGTGTAAAATGGCTTTGATACATGCGCTATTGCAAAATAAGGATTTACGAGCAAGATTCTGCCAAAGCATGGCCCAGGGTGGAATAATTACAGGCCCGTTAAAATTGATGCAGCCGCTACCTCCCTTTATTGTTTGTGTTTATGAAAAGGTTTAAGCTAACATCCTGCTGTACATGAGGGCTAATTTACTGATGAGCTTTGAAAAGGGATGTAATACTGAAGGAAAAACATTTGTATTAGATTTTTTTTCTTTAAAAGGTTTACATTGATATTTTTAATTTGTTTTTAAAACAGTTCATTGCTATGGTGCACAGCAATAACAAAGGGGTCTATCAGACCTATCGGGTCTATATCAGTTTGTTTTAATGGAACATTAAAACAAGAGAGTTTTCACATTCTCCTTACTTATTACAGTGGTTTTTATACATTATTAAATAATCCTTTATGCCAAAGTTTGCCCATGTACACATTTTATGAATCATGATTTACCCAACATAACTCTTTAGTAATAAGGGTTTCTCTTACCATTAATCTAATTTATGACCTATTTAATGCTTCTCCCCTGAAGTTTATGGAGATGTTTACATTCAGATTCTGCTTTGTCATGCCCTTCTCTAAGCATTGAACTTGCTAGGTAAAAAAAAAGTGGTGGTGGTGGGGCAGGTAGAGCATGCCCCCTCTTCTGACCATGCTAGGTGCCCTGGAACCTAGCGGGCTCTGTTCCTGAACCTACCAAGTCCCTGCCTTCCTTCAACTGTGGATGCCAACAGTTCAGGGAGATCCCCACAACCTGTGCCCCAAATGGTTTTGAGGAACTGTCAGGAGAGCAGAATAAGAATAAGCTGCATAGCACAGTCTTGAAGAGACAGAGCCATCCATATGTAGGGAGCTTCGTAAAATACACTGTAAATATAGCAGATCACAGGCCGCTTAGACTAAGATACATTGAGTAGAGCTTCTGATTTTAGAGCAGTAACATTGTTTGCTGTCTGGCATTAGTAGATTATAAACTGGTTTTACCTGTTGGAAGGATTTGCTCCACCGGGGCTCAGTCAACACAAAATGATATACCGGAGGTCTAAACACCTGATAAATTTCAAACACTCTATTAAGGAGGTCTGCACATCTTTAGGGGCCGTTATAAGGGCTTCCAATGTCGCATGCAAGCTCATCATTGGAGGCCAGGATGTGCTGCCCCTGCAGTAGCCACCACTAAATGAACTCCCTTGCACCTGCATAGGAGTTGCATCAACCCGGCCTGACCACTCAAGATAGCTGAAGATCACACAAAGATGGTGGCACCCTCAGATGGAACAGGGATAGGTGAGTATAACAGGTAGGTGGGAACACAAAAAATCTCTATGGTGAACAGGAAGAGAGTATGATACTCTTGCAGATATATATATTTGTGGGATTATCTATCTAAGGCATAAAAGGAAGCTCAGTTTATCAGTCTATATTTAAAATATCACTTTTGCGGGGTAAGACCTCTTAAATATTAAAGTAGTTTTAACTATTTAGCTATAACTAATAAAACGATTTATTCTGCTCTTGCATAAATGTTGAATCTTTAAATTATCAGCCTGTTGATTCTAATGTTGTTTGTTGTTAGCCGGGAGGACTTAACACCATTCTAGAATCTGCCCAGCATAGTAACAGACAGTTTGATATGGTTGTTCTACTGAACCACTTGGTAATGTGTTTTCTATACTGTTTTGTCTGTATCTGCAGAACATTGCATTATTTAGGAATCCAGAGAATCATAATTCATCAATTGTATGATTTTGTACAGATTGTACAAATCTTCCAACCCATACTCAAGAGACACACAGAATTATCAGGTGTAGTGAATAGGGATGAGCGAGCGAGAATATTAAGTTCAATCTCGTGGTGAATCAGGCCTTTCTCGCTTACCGAAAATGTTAGCGAGAACGGCCTTCTGAATCACAGAGAGGTCGAGCTCTCGCTGAATGGGAGGATTTTTAGGGCTCCATGATGCATGAAATCCTCTGTGATCCCCAGGCTAATTAATTAACCTCTACTGATCCGGGGATCGCACACTCTTCTCAATAAAGCAGCCACAGCTGCAACCATTGAGAAGATGCCCAGCACAGGAGAACCTCCTGACAATGTAATTTAAGTATCTCTTACAAATGATACATTCGTATCTGTAACAAATTATCATTTGTAAGAGATACTCCTTTGCCCGGCATCTTCTCAATGATTGCAGCTGTGACTGCGTTCATTGAGAAGAGTGTGCGATCCCCGGGGCACTAACCTCTAACCTAAACCTCTAATTAACCTCTAGTGCCCCAGGGATCGCAAACAGGAGGATTCCCAGGGAATCCTGCGAATCCTCCTGTTATAATTTCCTCGATCTTCCGATGGTTTCCCGAATTGGTTCGAAATTTCACGGAACCATCGGAAGTTCGAGGAAATTTTCGCAAGAATGCCAGAGGCATTCTCGCTCATCCCTAGTAGTAAATCATCTTGTTTTCCAACCATCACTAACTTGCAAGACTGGGAGTAGACCCGCCCCGTGTTCCTGAATAGCCTCACCCCCGCACATTATTTCTCCAATAATAATATTATTGTTATGACTGCGGCATTGGTCAGTATCTTTACCCTTTTCCCCAGTCACAATATTCCGCCTATTCAATTTTATGCACTCTGTTTCCTGCATCCATCACAATCTTCTCATTTTCCACACATGATTTTTATGAATTGAGCCTTTCCTGGTGTTACAGTTAAGTGAAATATTCAGGTCTTTAAGAGATAACATTATTTTGTGATGCTTAGAGCATTACCACAGATTAGATTCCATGTGGAAAGTTATTGCCTTCTGAAGCATAAAAATGCTTTACTTCTCAGCTAGTCTCCTTCCCGAGGAGCAAATCGCATCTGCAAATGGGGTTTTGAAGTGCGTATTTCACTTGCACTGACGGGAACCTACCTTTGCCGCCTTGGAGACAGGTCTAGGCTCTGAACATATAAGAAGTAAACATTTACAAAACAGGGCACTGAAGATTTAACATCCATTATCATGTCACATTATGTAAATCTCTTTGTTTTTTTTTTTTCTTCGCTCCCGCTCAATAGGTGGATGTGTCAGATTGTAAATTTGGTTGTTGTCAGCATTTCACTTTTGCTCAATCACAACATATTCCAATGTCTTGAGGACAGACAGATGATGGGTTGTAGATTTGTAGGGGAACTTGGAGACAAACATAAAATCCAAATTTAAATATATAAATAGGTGTATAAATTACCAATGTTTTTGTTGCCTTCAGATGCAAGATAAGGTCATCTAAGGAAAATTTGGAAGCTATAATATGGATTCTATTGGGAAATGTAACATTTTTGGAAGTTTGGGACACCTTGTTGACATTCTCCAAAATGCAATTCTTTCAATGACCAACTCTTTTCTTACTGTAAATTCCAACTAAACATATTTTTTTATTTTGTCTTTTTACAGAGCATTTTTTTATTTATTTATTTATTTGTCGTCCTATTTGTCTATTTCCACCCAAGAGAAAACCAAGCGAATTCGGGGCTGAGGGTTTATCAAAAGAAGTAGTGAAGCACGATGTTAAAATGTTTTTAGAAAGCTATGTACAGAAGAGCACTGGTTCTTTCTACTAACCATAATCTGCATACATTATATAGAGGAGTGCAAAGACCCAGCAATTTTTATTAATAATATTATTATTACCCAGTATTTATATAGCGCTGACATATCACGCAGTGATTTACAAAGTCCATAGTCATGTCACTAGCTGTCCTTCAAAGGGGCTCTCAATATATTGTCCCTACCATAGTCTTTTTTTTATTATTACAGTCTAAGGTCAACTTTTTTTTAGGGGGGGTGTCCTTGTCAAGATTCTAACCCAGGAGTGCTGCAAAGTCCAGAGTGCCAACTAGGGATGAGTGTTTGGCATTCATGCAAAAATTTCCTCAAAGTTCCGTTGGGTCTGTGAAATTTTGGCGAAGTTTCGTGAAACTATCGGAAATCCAGGAAATTACTATAGAAGGACTATCAGGAATCTGTGGGAATCCTCCTGTCAGTGAGCGATCCCCGGGCACTACAGGTCAGAATGAGGGCACACCCTTATTCTGACCTGTAGTGCCCCAGGATCTCCCACTGAGAGGAGGATTCTCATGGCTCCATTCATAAATGCAGCCGCGATACTCCTCCTCTCAGAGTAAGTCATGCAGCCTGCGTTTATGAATGAACGCAGCTGTGGGAAAAATCAGAGGATCAGAGAAACTCTATCCAAGAACACATACAACTAGTAAAGGGCTGCAAGAGCAATCGGGGGAGCGGAGCTGTTTGGTCTTGCAGGTCCGTAAAAATTCGGTCCCACCGTCCGAATTTACAAAGGCCGTTCTCGCTTACATGTTTGATAAGTGAGAACGGCCCAATTCGCCGCGAGAACCAATTTAATAAATTTGCTCACTCATCCCTAGTGTTAACCTCTGAGCCACCGTGATGAATTAAGGTATGTAATAAAAACAAATAGAAAAGGAGGAATGAAGGAAGACAAAATATATGCAGACTAAACTTCAGCTTCATGAAACTTGTATATAGTAAGGCATAATGCTAGACTTACAAAACCTGATTTTTGCTTTACATGCAATTTAATGAAACCAACAGGGACACATAAAACCTAAGATGGGATCTTTTTTCCCTAAGTGACCAAAACAGTTTTGCCTGGCATTCTACTTTAATTGTAAAATTTTATTACTATTAAGTACTATCAATACATGCATGTGATGATATAGCACAATCGACCGCACAAAATGAAAGAATAAAAAATAAAAAAACAAGAGCTACCTAATTAATGGATTGTACATGGAGTTGCTTATACTGAGATTGCTGTAAACCCTTCAATATATCTGACCGAACAAAAGAGACAAATTGACTTTGCGTTCCTATTGGAACGCAGTTGTGTCATAATAATTATCTTGTTTATTGTGCGTTTTTTAATAGTGTTGCAGAATGTCCTTTTCTTAATGAGCCAGTAGTTTAAAACTTTAAATGGTACCAATTAACAAATTTTTGTTTGTAGATAGGGCTTTTATAGTTATTATTTCATGGCTACTGAAAATTGGGTTGATCTGATAAACAAAACAAACATTCTGGTGTTTCTGTCCCTCAGGTTTTGAATAATACAATTTATCCTAAAGTGGAATTGGAATAAACATTGCTATGTTATGTGGAATGTCAGATGGTAATTGTACCTAAGCCATATCCTATCCCATCAACTTCTTTTTGGGATATTCAGGGACCTTGTTGTTGGAAAAGGATTCTGGTGATTTTTAAGGGGTATTTTTTATGGCAGGGCTATAATTTTTATATATCATTATATATTAGTGTCTTATAAATTCCACTGTGGTGCACTCTTTTAAAAAAGACTGATTTGAAGGGAGAAAAAGTCAAGGGATACAATGATTTTTCTACACAATGGCCCTCCCAGTATCCGCTATTGTCCTAGACTTTTTAGGATTCCATTAGGATTGGTCCATGTTGATTAGTACACTGGACAGGGGGCAATGTTAGACTTCTGATATATATAATAACTAGTGGTTGTTGGATAGTTCCAATCATAGACAATTCTGATCAGGGCTGTTCTAACACAGTGCCTGATTAAATAAACCTCTCCAGGCTGGAGAGGATACATTTTCATCTGTGACACTGGGTGATCCAGCAAACCTGAAATGGATTTCTTAAAAGTAATTTGCTGTTTGTTATTAAATGTTTTCAATCCTGGACCAGATGCATTTCAGGTTTGTTGGATCACCCAGCTTTACCGATGAAAGTGTATCTTCTCCAGTCTCTTGAGGAGCTTTAATAAATCAGGAGTTTAGGCAATCTGAGTTCTGACATCTCTACACCTGTCATTGACTGCTGGACAAAGATAGGGGCCAGATTGGCTGTCATCACTAAATATTGTAAGGCTCAGCCAATTTGGCTGCTAAAAGATGGATCCTGTCCCCATCTGGTGGCCAAAATAGCTAAGCTATTTACTATACCTGTAATTGACAGATATAATAAGACTCTGCCAGATATAAACTGTCCGTCAGACATACTGGCCAGATTGGCTGAGCCATAATATACCTGTCATTTCCAATTCGGCATTAACATACCTGTCAATGACTGCCAGATGATGACAGTGGCCAGACTGGCTGAAAAGTACACATAGGACTCAGCCTATCTGGCCAATGGAAGATAATAATAGACATTGTCTTGCACCTGAATTGGTTAAATAGGACTATGCCTGTTATTGATAGGTAAGGCAGGGCTCAGCCAATGCATCCACCAGACTATGATAGTCATTGTTCAGTGGCCAAAAAAGCATTAATAAATAATAATAAAATATTGATTATAATCATAATAGTAATTTTGTCAGATGAAGAGAGGGATTAGGCAGACAAGATTACTCATATCAGAAGGGACATCGTTTGTCCCTTTCTGCAATAAAGCCCTGCCTAACCACAGATTTTTAAAGTGCGACTCTAGGAAGTTTACAATTGTTACTGTTTATCCAGCTTGACTATATAACATTAATATAGGAGGGTTTATCTAAGCTTTACTGATTGGTTGACAACACGTGAGCATTTTTTATAATAAATGATCAAAACAAAAAATGATGAAACAAAATGTATAAACCTGATTGTAGTATTGGGGATGGTATAATGTTTTCTTTCTGGGAGGTTGGGAGGGCAGAACTTGCATTGAAGGCAGATCGAGGCAGTGCCCCCAAGCCGACTCTCTAGATTGGGCTTGTTTGATAAACTGTTCATTACATTCCATTTTAAAAAGCAGCAGAGATATTTACCCATAATGCTGAGGGAAACACAATGCAAAACACAAAAGAGAGGAATGCACTTCTCTGCCTTTTTTTCTGCAGAAATAGCTTTATAAAAGCATGATGGAGCCTTATTGATTCTGCACTACTGGAAAACATAAATAACTAGATATCTGAGTTTACTTTGTGTATTTTTCGAAATCATTTTATCCGCTGTTGGGAAATGTTCAGGCTATTTTTGACTGATTTTTTGAACGCATGTTGAATCTTTTTTTGTATGTATAAAAAGTATTTGGTATCTTTTGATGGAAATGCCAACACGTCATATCAGACATTCAGTACTTAAAATATTTATTTAGCAAGCGATTAAGGGATCAGGTTCTGGTCCGGCATTGCAAATATATATTTATACATGTATATATATATATATTTTTTTTTTTTTACTTACCTTTAAACCTGAACTCCAGGCTGAATGAATATAAAGCAAGAATTAATTGAATAATGCAACTCTGTATTATTAATTCATCATTTATTGTATTGTTATTTTTTAAATACAAGCAGTCTGTGTAAGTACCTGGTATTATTCTTCAGTCCCTCCAAGGCTGGAGCTGAGAGAAGAAGCAGTGCAAGCCTGCCTTCATATGTCCGTATGTCTTTACATTTAGTGGATCCAGAGATATAATTAACTACATGTAAATTTTTGACTGTTAGACTCGGCCCCTAATTTATACCTTGCTGGCCCATAGGGCACTCATTACACGAAGGATCAATCAATAGCTTCATTTTTGCTAGTAAAGTCAAGATCTGCCTATATCTTTGGATGTTCTGGTTATCATAAAGGTAATTTTTATTATCATTTTTTTATCAATTTTTTGTATATCATTTTTTTTCTTCAGCATGAATTGCTAAATTTTTGGAAAAGTTTTCTTTGACTCCATAGCTCCTAAATATGTGTATTTGTACTGTATACATCTGTTTATTTACAGCAAATAACTCTTTCTGAAAGCACTTCCTTTTGTGAGCCACAAACTCATCATTTAGGTAAGATACTTAGACAGGGTGCCAATAACGGACACGTACCTGTTTTTACACAATAGTCTGCTTTTTCACCCAGCAGCAGGTTCTTGCATATATGAAAAAGGGAATCTAGCATAGGTAAGCTCAAAACCAAAAAGCCAATGGATAGATATTTTATGGACTAATAGAACCTAGGACTCCAGGCTTTATACACTCCATAGCTCTACAAACCTTCAAACTTCAGAATCCAAAGCAAAACTTATTAGAATGTGAACAAAGTTTGTTTCCTCTAAAGCAGATAAAATTCCTGGAACTCTTTACCAAGTGAAGGTAAAAAACCTCAGTACCCCGTCCACAATCCTGCCACCCAGTGGTGCACAAAAGCTATATTTATGAAGGTCATACAATTTATATGTGAATGGTAATGTGTTTATTCTAAATCAAAAATTCTTTTATTCTGCCACTTCCAGTCTACATGGACTCCAGGGATGGTATGTTTCAGGTGTATTATTTGTGACAACACTGGTTCATTCCTATGTGTTGAAAAGACCACCTGTAGTCTACACTGGAAGCCAAGGTAATAACACAGTACAATTGTGAGATAAAACATTGTCATTCTATGCTAGAAAGGATCACCAGGTTATTTTTCATTGAAGGCTACAGGCTACTAAACAGGTTACTAAAAAATAGTAAAATTATATTTACATAATAAAGCTTGCTTAACATATTAATGCTTGTGTTTACTTATACATTAAACATTATTTTATTGTATGCATTACAGGTAGTCCCTGGGTTACATACGAGGTACATACAGGACGGTAGGATGGTTCTTAAGTTGAACTTGTATGTAAGTCAGAATAGGTACATTATTTTAATAAATGCAATTAGTACAGATGTTTGTCTCAACATAATATTAGGCAACGTGGTGTCAGTACTGCATAAAATCCTATACCATCAGAAATCACTAAAGGCACTAAAGGCATCATCACGGTTGCATTCGTAAATACAGCCCTGGGAATCCTCCTGTCAGTGAGCAATCCCCCAGCAAGCCCTCATTCTAGCCTGTAGTGCCCCGGGATTTCTCACTGAGAAGAGGATTATCATTGCTGCATTCATAAATGCAGCCGCGATACTCGTACTTTCAGAGTCCAAGTCATGCGGCTTGCGTTTATGAATGAACGCAGCCATGGGAAAAATCAGAGGATTTTTCCCACGCTGCATTCATTCATGAGCAGCTAGCGAGACTCCCACTATGTTCCTGGATAGAGAAACTCTATCCAGGAACACACAGTACAGAACTGCAAGAGCAATCAAAAGAGCGGAGCTGACAGCTCTGCTTCCCTGATTGGTCTTGCAGATCCCAAAAATTCTGGCTCCCCGGCTGAATATACAAAGACCTTTCTGGCCTTCATGTTTGGTAAACAAGAAAGGCCCAATTCGCTGCGAGACCAAATTTTAAAAAATTGCTCGCTCATCCCTACTGTGAATTATTCACAAACAGAGCAAAAAAAAAAGAACTGCAGAGTGTCTTGGTCATTAAAGAGTTACAAGAGATTGCAGAACAGCAAAAGACCTTCTGCAAGTCATGCGAACTGCCCCCTCCTCTCCATTAAGCCTCAATCCTGCACACGAATGAGGAGTCGTTCGTATGTCGGATGTCCTTAACTCGGGGACTACCTGTATTTCTTATATTACCCTTTATAAACTTTCTAAAATTAGGTTCCCAATATAGTGATACAAGTTTTGTCCAGCTCACAAGTAAACAGAGTATTTCAAATGGCAGTAGTACTTGCTGTTCCATTTGATAGGACTTCATTTAATCAAAAGCAGTTTAAATATGACTGTGTTTAGATTGTTTAAACAGACTGCTAATGCTGAAATCATGCCTTTGGGTGTAATATATATTTATAGTGACTAGGGATGAGCGAGCAAAATTTTTAATTTTGATCTTGCTGCGAATCGGGCCTTTCTCTCTTATAGAACATGTGAGAGTGGCCTTGTGATTCGTCACAAGGTCGTGTTCTCGCCGAACCCAGATGATTTCTCAATGGTGAATCTCCATTGAGAGTTCATCTGCAGTTAGCCTGCAGTCACAATGATCAGTACAGCCCGGTGACCGTGGGAACTGAACTCAGATGAACTCTCAATGGAGAAACTCAATTGAGAGATCATCTGGAGTTCGCCTGCAGTCACAGCTGATTGAAGGCATGACCACAGGTTCCCAGGCTCCCTGGGCTGTACTTATCAATGATAAGTACAGCCAAGGAAGCACGGGAACCTGCACTTCAATGGAATTTGCGAAATCGGTTAGCCAAAGTTTCGCGGGCCCATCGGACGTTCGGGAACATTTTCGAGAGAATGTCAGAGGCATTCTCCCTCATCCCTAACAGTGACATCACTATATGCATGGGTTGTAATTTAAATTCTATCACTTAAAGTGAACCTGTAGGTTTTGACTAGTCAATATATTAATCTTCAAATTGTCAATGCAGAAAGGTAAAAATTGATTTTAAGAGCTCAATGAGCTTTAAATGGCACTTAAGGTACTTATACATATAGGTGCTACTTGAACATTTCCCTAGTGGACTCTCAGGTAAAAAAAAACAGGTAGGACTCTTAGCTCTTCCATTTTCTATCCAAAACTAAAATAAAAATATCTCAATGTCTACAATCCAAGTTACTTGGTTGTGTGTTGTTTGTTTTAAGAAAGGATGTTCCTTTTAAACTGTTTTGGGTACAGCAAAGCCTACACATAAAGTCAATCCCAAGAAATAATATTAAAAGCATCCTAAATCTACCCAAACTGAGAAGCATAGGAAGATTGCTGAATAACTCCTTAGAGTTTCCCTTAAAAAAAGAGTCCATGTCATGTGCCCCCTGCTCTCAACCCTTCTATACGCTTCACCTCCACATGATCTTACTCACGCACTGCATATATCTTTAATCACACTGTCAGTTTAAAGTAAGGACTCCAGCTACAAACCAGCAATTTCCCACTAAACACAATTTCTGCAGAATGTGTTGGTATGCAGTTTGAGTCTATTACACTTTTTTTTTCCCCAAACGCAGTTGATGGGCTGCAATATTGATCTGTACCAGCTGTCTACAGTTAACTGAAGAAATAGATCTTCAAAGACAACGTTGCTACATCTAATGCATTTGGTGATCCCCATGCTGTCTTCTGAAATGCCATGGACATTTTTTAAACAAAGACTATTTTTCTTTTTTTCTCGTTTTCAACATTTTCTGATATTATATCATTTAAACTAAAACATTACAAATTTTTATATCATTTTTATATCATATAAATATTACAGGTACATTTGTTTAGTACTATTATCATTATATATAACTATAGTGATATACTATATTTGTTATTTATAGTAAAGATTTGGTACAATTTGCATTGAAGTAAAATGTTATATATGTTTATGAAGGTACATTTAAATAACAAATAGATATATTAATATTTCAAAAAAATTATTTTTTCTTTTAATTAATGTTACTTCGAAAAAAGAGCTGATGATCAGACTGTGGGGTAGGGGAAGAGTTTGTATTAAAGCAACTGCTGCAATCTAATGTTAAAGTGATAGTGCAGTTTTACTAAGTGACTCTCTCACCAGAGTAAAGAAAAACAAAAAGATTAGAACAAAAAATATTCTCCCTATAAAGAAGGAAGAGGAAAAGCAACGTCATGGCCAGAAGCGATATGCCACATACAAGAACCATGCACAACCCCAACCCAAAGAAACTGCAAACATGTGCTCAATATGGTTCTCAACTCTCCTATTTGGTTGAATGGGTATGATTGGGAACAAGGTTAACCCTGCAGAATGACATTGTGAATAAATATAGGTCTAAACAGCCTTTAATAACTCTCCATCCTGCCCATTGTTTTCAAGCTACTGTGTATCAAGGTTCTCCAGCATCCAATAATTCTGAGTGTGGGCTCACTGCTTCACCTCTGAAGTTCCATCTACCAACCTATGTTATAATGACTATTTAAGCAACTATAGAAAATCTAGTAGCTATCATCCTGATTTCTGTATTGTTGTACAAATTAACTGGTTCATCAAGTTAGTAAAAGTTGGTTACACAGGAAGTGAGGTAGGAGGAAATAGGAGGGGACAGGAAGTGATGTCACAGACATGTGATTTTGAAAATAAAAGCTGACACCAGTAATGTTTATAGAACTGATAAAAGTCCCTAATTTATAGCTGAGTAGCAACTAGTTCTGTGATAATATTATGTGCTGAAATAGAATAGAGGTTGGTTGCATATGAATGCTTGTATATTGATATAAGCACTATTTTTGTATGTGTCCTGTTCAGCTTTTCTGTAGACATCTTCATTCCAGTAAAGATTTTTCACACTCTCTTGAAAATTGCTGACTAAAAGAGCTTTACTTTACCAGAGCTTAACACAGCCTTTACATCATTACAGGACACCTTTCGGGATTAGACATGCTGTTCATAATAAGAGATCAGAAATGGCAGGTTCTATGATTCTCTTTAAAGACTTTAAGTTGTGGATAGGCATTCTTTGCTGACTTGCTGGAAAGAGTGCTGACCTGCTGAGAAGCAGAGCGGAGTGCAGGGGCAACAGTGGCTAGAACTCTTGCTTTGCAGTAATAGAGTCATAACCTTTGTGTACCTTTCCTTTTTGCTAGTGCAGAATGAGGAACGATATGGGGCCAAATTCAGAGAGTATTTGGCATCCCATACCTCAATTTTACTGGAAAACGGGAGTCCAATAATGGACTGGATGGAGCTGTCAGTAGTTGTATTGCATATTGTATGGCATAGGTGGGCCAGGTACTCCATCCTACTTCCAAGCTAAAGATTGAGAATGGCTCTTGAGCACCTGGCCATTGAAATTATAAAACATAGCCTGGTATTAGGGAAAATTACAGCATCATAATTTAAGGTTATATTTAGCTAATATTGCAAATTTTCATAACAGGACTGGTTTAAGGAGCACTTACATTCTATATATTGCATCCAAATAATTAATTTATAGTTTTCCTGATTTTTTCTTTTTATTACAGAAATAAAACTCATTCCCTTTATCTATAAAACACTCACATTGTATTCTTTATTGAATAAAACATCCTTTATACATGTCCCTTAGCTTTTTTTTCTTTCTGCTGTTTAAGTGTCTATAAGGCTTGTTGAAAAAGAAGTAATTAGATCTAATTTAATATAAAATGATCAGCCTTAAGGACTAAACAAGACCCCAAAAGATTTTCTCTTAAGTAAAGAAGAGGAAGCTTGCACAGATTTTGCTTCAGGGCCCCGTGGATTTGAGCTATGCTTGAAACCAGATCCCATACCAGAATCGGCAATAAAATCCACAGTCTACTAATTAAGTTTTTTCTTCTATACTACAGTGCAATAGGTAGACCTCTCATTTGACATATAGCTCCACAAAAGGTCAACTCTATTTAGTTTCTGATTACTGCATTATTGGTCATATAATAAGGGAAGAAAATGCCCTGCAATTAACAAGCTTGTGATGTAGACATAAGTGATTGTCTTTTAAAGATCCCCCACCTATATGACACCTGAAAGGCAATTCAGACTCACTCATGGTTTGATTATGTGCTCGCTGACGAGCTGAACGTCAAAGTCTCTAGAGCGCACTTAGCAATCTGTCTTGTTCTGCTCTCTCTTGCTGCAGATTTATTACAATGAATTACAAATGAATGCGAGAAGTACAGGACTTTTGCTCTTTTCACACTGGACTTTTTAGGACAATCTATTTTTTTTTCATTTTTAATTCTTTTTTTGTTAGATGTGTGAATATGATTGCCTTAGTGAGGACAAATTTAGAAAGTATTTGGCAACATTTTTCTCTGTTTTATCTGGGGAAAAGAATTGTCTAAATCTAAATTCACATTACTAGCAGACCTGCAGATTTACATGTCTTT
Source organism: Pyxicephalus adspersus (assembly GCF_032062135.1). NCBI lineage: Eukaryota > Metazoa > Chordata > Amphibia > Anura > Pyxicephalidae > Pyxicephalus > Pyxicephalus adspersus. The sequence continues at coordinate 21,242,998 of NC_092864.1, read as the reverse complement.
ATTTGAGATCCGGATCCAGATTGTATTGGAAAGGATGGATGGGCCACACACTCCATCCTATTCCCAGGCCAGGGTTTGATGGTGGCTTCACCTGCCTAATCCTAGTGAAAGGGAACCTGCAGTTCAAACTGAGGGAGGGAGTTGGAGCCTGAAGTTAGGTGTGACTTAGAGGAAAGACCTGTGTGCAGCCCAGGTGTGGCCCGTGTGCGGTCCGTGTGCCAAAAGGCTAGCAGAAGCCTGTGTATTGGGAGAACCAAGGGGTATATTGATTGAAGTAGCTGGCCAGATCGGCTTGTCTCTTTTTTTTGTGGTAAATTTTTGTTTTTCAGTTTACGTCTGCTTTAAACACTTCAGTGTGGGCACATTCCATCATACCATGTCATTAAGTGTCATATATAAGTATGCATCTGCAATAAGCCAGAAAAGGCTTCTGGTGGAGCTTGATTGTGCTTTAGAATCCTATTTTGCCGGTTATGTACGCTTCTTTTAATACTGACTGCAGCTTGTCCTCTATTCCATTGTATTTATCTGTCTGCTATCTAGACCTTGTACCTTCCACAAGCCTAAACACGAATACCACCCATTCAGACCTTTGTCTATTCACAAACTAAATTCTATCCTGGCAGCTCAGTACTTTTTCTGTATCTGGCCGCCTTCTCCAGAACTTTAACAAATCAGGTCCATTGAGGTCTTGCAATTGATAACACCTACTTCGTCTGAGTACAAGCTCTCCCTCCATATGTAGACACATGCATTTCACTGTATTAAACAGATGCTGGGAATTGTACTCTGTTGTCCATTGTTCTTACTACTTTATGTTTCCCATGGTCTCTGCAGATTAACATTCTTACCAGCTGAATCTAGAGATGAAAGGAAATACATTTTAGTATAGCCTGCCTTGCTTATCAGTTTAGTTTAGTTTGGCTTTAGGTGATTGATGTGTGCATTCAAAAAGAATATATGGCTTCTGAGATTGGAGTTTTCCAACTCCAGCTTTCTAGCCTTTAATTTAAACATATATGTTCTGGCTTTCATAGTATCTTGCTTGTTCATCTGGTCATTTTAATTACTCTGTCAAATATAGACTTACTGAGTTGGGATTGGTGTTGAGCACGCTGCAGATTTCTTAATGTCTTAGAAGTGTGTAGTGTAATTATTCACAATGGCTTGTAGACATAAAACCAATAATCACTTCTTGTGCCAAAGGATGCCAACTGACCTTTGCCTTTGATTTGACAGAGCAATTAAAAGTAAATTCATTTGTCCTGTTTTTGCAGTGATAGCAAGAAACATATCATCTGTAGTTACACTATATATATATATATATATATATATATATATATAT
>NC_092864.1:21160488-21241226 GCF_032062135.1 Pyxicephalus adspersus | reverse complement strand
GAAAGGTGATGCATGTCACCTCTGGTGTGAGTAGCTCTAAGTAACCTTTGAATTAAATGACATGTAGGTAGGCAAATACTGTAGCAGAATGGCTTGGTTACCAATCATGTCACCAGATGGTAAACAAGGTGGGAGCAAATTATTTATGAAAACCTTTAACCCAAGGTTGCAGATTCCAGTGTGCAAGGAAAAAGAAACACCCAACTGCATGGTGGGAGAGGACCAAACAAAATGGGCAAATTGTCCAGGTTGGAGTTCAGCTTCAATGAAATTTCACCTAAGCTTTAACATGTTCTCATTTTAAAAGTAATGTCTATTTCCTTCTAATTCTGCAAATTTCTTACAAAATATTACCTGGAAATACTGGTATGGAGGTTCCATGCTCAGTCACTTCATGATATTGGGGAACATCATTTTGATCTGGTATCCCAACTATGCTCCTGCATTTCCAATTTATCTCACAGGCTTCCAATGGAGGCTACAAGTGGTTATTTCAACTCGCACTTCAAGAAGGTGGTCCACTGGTGTCTCCATAAGTAAAACCACCTTGAAAAATGCATAATACTAGAAAATGGATGAAAAGAAGCTGCAGAAAATTAATGGCTTGCAACAAATAATGAAAAAAAGGAAGAAAAACAAAAAAGAAGAAAATGCTTGCTGTTGTAGAAAAGCTGAACATATGTTGGTTCCTTGATCTTTGTCCCTTTTAACATTGCTCTGGCCCTCTATACATATAGAAATAATGCCAAAGACTATTTTTTTCTTGTATCAAGGTTACCCATTTAAGGCAGAATGATTATTCTCTTTTTTCCTTTTTACATGACTGAGACCTATACACTTTTTATGTGTTGTTTATTGCTTACTAATTGTAAAGATAAAAGCACAGTGTTCTTCAAATTGCTTCCACATTGTAATCATATTGCAATCTTGTTGTAATACAGAACATAGAACTATTTTCCACTTTAATGGTTTTATTTATTTTATTTTAATGTTTATAATGTTTTGTTTTCCTTTGATTTTCCATGAAACCCTAATAACATTTACATTTAAATAAAGAATTATAATACATCAAAAGCATCTACTTTAAAAATTGTTACTTACAAATACAAATCAGTCATCAATCACAACTTTTTTCACAAAAGGCTAAAATTCCACCTTGATGTTGGTAATACACAAAACTCCCAAATGTTTGTGCAGGTGTATGGAAAAAGTAAGTACACCTCATGGAATATGTTGTTTTTTTTAGCATATTTGAATGAGCAAATGTTGGATCAAGCAGTGCTCAAGCATAAAGGTGATGTGTGTGAAAATATTTCAACCTCACATTCCCTATGAAATTAGAATTAAGTGTTGCAAATTAGGTGTGAATTAGGTGCCAATATTAGTAACATTCTTAGGGAAATCTGTCAAAAACTTGCCATAATTCTCAGATATTGAGAGTCTGGTGTTTTATTTGCCAACCTGTGTGTTTCTTTCATGCCATCTAAAGTGTGCTTAGTGACTTAGAAAGGAGGGTATAGAAGCCTAAAAGTTTAGCAAGAGCCATAAAAATGAATGACAAATTATTTGAACTCAATCATTCCATGGTATTAAATTACTCTACAAGTCACCTAAATTTTAAATATCTACTACTGTGTATACTCAAGTATAAACTAATATTTTTTTTAAACCTGAAAACACCATTAGAAAAAAAATCTTAGTTTATACTTGGATCACACCAGTAGATGGCACTGTTTTCTCCTGCAAAGTATTTACCAAACTTGCCATCCAAGACATTATTAGAGTTTGTTACACATTTACATGAGGACACATCGCCATCTGCTGGTGGCCAACCATCATGCATAAAATATTATTTATTAGTAGTATTAGGTAAATGGCCCATCATAACCAACTCAAAAGTACAAAATAACTAAACCTGTAAAATGGTGGGGAAAAATGACATTTGTTTTTTTTTCAACTTTTAAATACATGTTTTTAAAACAACACACTATGAATGTATTTATTTACATTCATTTTTTGGGCACTTTTGTTGATTACCGTTTTGAATGTTAGGAGATATTTCCTGTACTTTCAGGTAAAAATATTTACATTATTTTAGGGTTTATATTCAGAATTTTTTTTATTTAAGTATTTACAGTAATTTGATCAGGACTGGCCAGCCAAAAATAATGCCTAAAAACTTCTGTGAAAACCCTAAAATACATAATGGAATCTGCAGGTAATTCTTGCAACAGAGGGTGTCAAAGTATATGCATCTGCAATTAGAAAGCAATTGCAACAATTTAAAGTCGTTTGCAAATGTGCCAGGAAAAATCCTTTGCTGTTAGAAAAACAACATTAACATTAGATTCCAGTTTGCCATGGAATGTATAAACAAAGACCAGACTATCTTGAAAAATGTCCTATTGAATGATGACTCAAAGAGTTGTTTGTCCATAGTATCAGTATTTGGAGAAAAAGGAAGACAGCATTTAAGGAGAAGTAGCCCATACCAACTTTGAAGCATGATGGTGGAAATGTTTGTCATGGCAACTTGCAGTCATTGAGTCAACTATGAATTCTGCATTATATCAAACTTTGTATAATGTAAATGTGAATCTGAACTTACAAAGTGCTCTGTGTTTTCTGTTAACTGTTACGAATAAAACAATCAATAAAACAATAAAAGAAAATAATCTAAAATGTATAATATTGCTCCTTCCTCAAACAGAGAATAATGAAAACTGGGATATGTTAATAGGGTGGTAACTCCAAAGTTTTGTCACATGACAAAACATGGAAAGTCAGGACTGCAAGGATAGAACCCATCGGGAGTTAACATAACTTAAACCTGGAAATTATAGTGCTTTTTGGCACACATAAAATGTGAGTTTATCTGATTTGATTTTAACTTATCTTATTAAAAGCAATTTTACACTTTGTTAGACCTTTTTAGTCCTAGTGCTGACAACTATAAAACCATGATTGCACAGTAGGTAGTCACAGCTATATAGTTGCACAGCACGAAGCAATCACTGGGAGCCACACCTACAATTAACCCACAGAATGTCAGAAGGAATAGGAGCGTAATATAATCAGGCGTGTTTTGCCTTTAAACTGCCAGAGTGGCAAACAAGGAGGTGAATGTTGTCCTAACTTTTGGATGATGGGAATATGGAAACACTGCAACCTATTATTTCACAGATCACTAAATAATTGTTTTGGGGACAATTTATAAATATAATGTGGATTTATAATTTATATGTATTGAATAAACCTTCTTTTAATGGCATGGTACACTGCAAAAAGTGTATGCATGTAATATATATAAGTACTGAACTCTGGTGCATGGGGGATGTATGTAGTTAGTTACATAGATAATTTAGGTGAGTTATAATTTAGTTACATAGATAATTTAGGTGAGTTATAATTTAGTTACATAGGTAATATGAAGAGATAGATGCATCCTATGCTTTTATCAAGTTTAATTTTCTTCATATATGTGATATATATATATATATATATATATATATATTGTAAATACATTTATCAAAGCCTTTTCATGGAAATGCGTATTAACCTGACGCATGCTACCAGTTTCATAAAGGAATGGCTTACAAACCATGGCTCTGAAATTCCATATAAATAAACTCTTTATAAACGCCATTGGCCTAATCTAAGGGATTCAAAATAGACAGTTATTTGAAGCTAGTCTATAAGCAAATTGTAAGGGAAAGAAATTTATATGGAAAAGGGGTCAAAAATGTGAATTATATGGAAAATGCTAAAAAGGAACAATACCAGCTTATGGGGCCAATGATGTACTTAGTTTTTCCATAACACATAATTGCATCTCTTTTGACAACATTTTTTGGGTTTTTATGTAGGAAAAGCATTTTTAGCTGTTTAAATACTTACAATATTTGCCTGTATGTTCAAATAGTCGATTCTTTTCATGCGTCGAGCATATTTTTTTGTGTACAGCACACCCCTGCCATGCAGATTTCCCTTTACTAACTCTCCTCTATACTTAACGTGGAGATTTCACTAAATTCACTTATCTTTACCTGTGAAAAGCTCTTGACCCATCTACAAAGCCCAGTAAGTCCCACACCGTCTCCGCTTCCCTTTTCTTTATGGCACACACACCATTTAGTGCAGCCATCTTCATTCTTCCGGGTTCTTCCTTACGTCACCTAAATTCGCCTTGCACAGGCATGAGATTGGATGATGTGTCTTCCTCCAAATGTAGAAAAAAAGTGCCAATCTCAGGCATGCATAGAAGAACAGCCCACAGCCGCCTGGGATTTTTGATGTACGGTATGTATTCCAGGAGGCTGCAGATTTAAGCTTCAGTCTTTACTGCTGATTGAGGGAAATCTCCTGTTTGGGGAAGGGTTCTCTTTTGAAAGCGCTACACTCTATTTATGTTTTGTGGTAACTCAAAAGGTAAGGTTCACATAGGGTTCATTTTATTTCTAGGTGACATTGGAGATCAAGTCAAGTAGAGTAAATCAATTTAATGGAGACAAAGACAGCAACAGAAACCTGACCTATCCCAGCACTACTCTATATCAATCTGAAAAGTAAGTTTTCCTTTAGTTATACTTTAATTAGTATGTTTTATAGAAGTCTATAAGATAGACTAAAAAGAGGAGGAGAAAGTAAAAAAAGAAGGAAAAAAGGATAATCCTTTTAAATGAGGGAGAATAGGGGCTATGCATATATTATACTAAGGACAGACACCCAAAAAGTAGAAAAAATAACACATAATTACAAAGCTTGTATCTCCATCATTGCCAAAAACATTTCAGGTAAATATCTCCCAAGAACTCACACCTTTGAGATAAAATTGTCCTGTGCTCAACACCTCCAGACCTCCATATAAGCTTTCTATAATGTCCCCCGGGAACCTGCAGCCATCACTGCACAACTCGTCATCTTTGCAGCTGACGCCATTATCCTTCTTATTTCAGCAAAGCTCTTCATCTGGGGAGCTCAGCACAATCACCGAATACACATTTAATCAGGATTCATTACTGTTCCTCTTTTAATTGACTGTTCCTAAGCATGCAGTGCAATCAATTTGTAGCCTAATAATAACCATTTTAACATAATACCTCTGCGGTGTTGAAGGCACCAAAAGCACCCACGTGATAAGAGGAGCTTTATGATATTAGTACTATCATGCACGGCTTTGTACACAAATTACACTTTTTTGTTCTTTAACTACAGGATCAATGAAAGGAAGTTCCGAGGCTTGAGGCCTTTTAGGTCTTACTTTTATGCACATGCACCACTTACTAAGGGAGGCAATGAAACACTAATATAATAAGTAACAATGATGGTATATCTACAGTGGAAAGAATTTTTTTGCCTGTAGGAAAAAAAAATGAAGCAATTTACTGAAAATGTCTTTCCATTTTAGGTAACAAGTAAAATGGCACATTAGTCATTACCAGCAGATTGAGTGAAGAGATTAACCAGATAATTGGGTTGGGTTTAGTAGGCAGCATACTTACCATGTACTTATATGAAGATCAATAAACCCCCTTGGAAGCAGAAAGTATATCTGAGTTTTTTTGCAGATAAGATAGATAAAACTTTTTATATTTTATATAACAATTAAAAGGACACCTTAGTCATTGCCAAAGAACCTTCAACTGAAAAGAGCAAGTTGAGTGAAGAAATTAACAAAATAAATGTGGTGGGCCCTTTTTATAGGCACGTTATTGTGTACCTGATGGATAACCAATATGAAGAACGAGGAAACTTCATAGAAGAAAGTATTTTTATCTGGCCTTTTTTAATCCATAGATAAGCCAATGAACAACCAAATTTAAAGAAAACTTGGAGCAAACCAGGAGCGGAAAAAGGCATCCATGTATCTGAAATTCTAGTTCACATCAGTGCCATTATAGGCAATAACCATCATGAAACCCATTATGTGTTATGGCAGTTAAAAATGTGGCACAGTCAAGGAACAATCCTGTTCAGCCCTACTAGATGCAGTTTAGAGTCAATAACAATCTAGTTTAAGAAGGGACACTGGAACAGTTACAGTAATCGTGTGTAGTAGTTTCTTTTTGTACAGTTGCCACAGGTCCATTGAGCTCCAGGTCCATTGAGTGGACACTTTCAGGTTCCTGACAGCATTTTCAGCATAATATTAGAGCACTCCAGGATCCTAAATAATAACCACAGAATTCCATGGTTGAAGTGCTGGCCTGCTTTCCAATTTCTTTTCAGTGAGTCCACCTTTATATAGACCCAGGACTCCTTTTTTAAGTAAGGTAAATCTACAAGTTTCTTTTAGGGCCCTCCAGCAATCTGAAATCAGCAGTCTGAACCTGGTGTCTCTTTTAAACAATGGTACAGGTGTTTCCATGTGTCAAATGTTATGCAGTTCTGTGTTTTTTTTTTAGATATGAATATTTCCTATTATCTTATAACATTTCGTTTAGTACATTTATTTGCATACCACACATATATGTCCACTCATATATAATGGTTACTCAATGTACAGCTCCAACTAAAATAAAAAATAGCCTCTGTCAGATATTTATGTTTATGTTTTGTTTGTTTTTTTTTGTGTAGTCACCAGGACAGGAAGTATGAAAATCTCAGACCCTTGTATTGCCCACCGGGGTCACATATGATGGGGGACCATGCAGGAGTACAACTGGAACAAACCACAGAACATAACAGATAAAGAGCCTGAACAAGATCCTTTAGTGCAGATAATGCAAGTATTTAGAAGTTGCAGACTTTTAAAATGAAATAGTTTATTCAACAAACATCAATGTACATTTCTTGATTTATTATAATAAATATTACCATGCTTTATACAGCAAATAAAGTGGCTTTAAAATACAGGTCCGGTAATCACCTTATAACCATTTATATTACACTCTGCATTACATTTAACAGGTCTGGACTTGTTTGCTGCCCTTCTGTACCTTAAGCTAATTGCTGTCCAAGGTTCTGAAAATCACACTTCTGTAATTATCACTGAGCAATGAAAAAATAACAAATTGAACCTATGGAGGGAAAACTGCAGTCTATCTTCTACTCTTACTAAGCGGGGTGTACTGAGAGGACCATCTCATTAATAAAAGAGCCCCATGTCACCCTGCTCATTAAGGTGGGTCTGTTAAAAGCCCACCCTGTTAAACTAATGCCCATCTTTTTAGTAGTACTCCATTTTTCTGCTGTGAAAACTAAAGCTTCAAAGATGAGACGGAGCAGTGGCATCACCCCATGTAATAAGGTACAGGTCTTTGGACTAGCAATTGGCTGCAGGGACTGTCATGAAGGACTGACATGAAGGACAGGGTAACATCACTGCTCCCTCTGAGCCCCAACACCAGGTATTTGTGGTGGCATTCATGGTGGGAGGAGTATTACATGAAGAAGAGGGTAAGGGTACTGCTCCCTCTGAGCTCCAACAGTAGGCACTTGTGTTATTATTCATGAAAGGAGGATTGGTACATAAGGAAGAGGATGACATCACTGTTTCCTCTAAGCCCCAAAACAATGGGTACATGGTGGCATTCATAAAAGCAAGAATATCAGACAAAAAGCAGGGTGACATCATTGCTTCCTCAGAGCTCCAACACCAGGTATGTTTGATGGCATTCATGGAGGAAGGAGCATTACATGAAGAAGAGGGCGGTGTCACTGTTCCCTCAGAGCTCCAACACTAGGTAATTGTTGTGGCATTCATGGAGAAGGAAGTATTACATGAAAAACAGGTTTATGTCACTGCTCCCTCCAAGCTGTTGGCATTCATGGAGAGAGGAGTGTTACATAAGGAAGAGGGTACTATCACTGCTCCCTCTGAGCTCCAACACTAGGTACATCTGGTGGCATTCATGAAAAAGGAAGTATTACATGAAGAACAGGTTCATGTCACTGTTCCCTCTGAACTCCTACACTAGGTACTTGTGGTGGCATTCATGTAGTAGGGAGTATCACTGCTCCCACTGAGATTCAACACCAGGTACTCATTGTAGAATTCGTGGAGGATGGATTTGCTGGGCAGTCTGTGAAAGTAGTTGGGGTCAGGTTTTGAACAGACCGTATCTTTACCCTGCAGGGGTAGGGTTTTTTTTAAATAATGTCCAACAGGTTTCACAGTAAACTGTTGTATCCTAAGCAATGTTGATTTGGTGATGATGATGGTGATGGTGATGATGATGGTTCTTATCCCAGGTAAATTTTTCATGTAAAACTGTAAAAACTTGGCATACTTTACCCTTAAATATGTCTTTACCCCCCAACATTTCCCTGTGTCCTTTTATTTTCCAAGAGCTTGATGCATCATGGATAGACTGGTCTGACTTGGTCTGTTAGTCATTATAACAACATTTTTGATTATTGTGTGCAAAAAAAAAAAAACGATATGTCAGGCAGACCCTTAGACATCATTGTGATTATCATATGATAAATCAAACTTGAACCAAGAGAGGCTCAGCATGACAACTAGACAATAACAGTTTCAGAATAAGATATCGGCTATGGAAGCCAAGTTTCCTTTAGGAAAGGTTTACTTTAAACAACAGTACCATTTAATCACATGCAGTGTGCAGTACCAGCTTTTGACATTGACTGTGTCAGATAAGGCAACATTTAAAAAAAAAGAAATCTGAATAAAACCTCATCTTCTTTTCAGAATCTGACATGAGTGGCTCGCCAAACAGATTGATACGACGGCTCTTCTGCTGAGAAGCAATTTCCCCTCTAAATCTGTCGGATGAAATGATGATGCAAATCACAAGGAATAATACATAAAATGTTATTTCTTGAGCAAATATTGGAAACATTCCTACTGCTAAAGGGCAGTTTGGTAGCGAATGCCATCTGTTTTTCCACAGATCATATCTTGCTCTGTGTGGGCCTAATTAAACAACAATTTGTGTGTGACCTGGCAGCTTCAAGAGAGAATTACATTTTGTTTAGAGATGCGGAGAGAGGGCTCTCTGCTAGGCGGCTGGCATTTTATGACTTTTGACCTGTGGTTATTACAGCGAAGGTAGGCGAGCCTACATGTGCATGTCTAAGGTAGGTAAATGTAATCTGAAACAATGAGTGAGCATGAATATCCATTGCCCTATTCAGCGCTAGGCACACTTGAAGGTATTGAAATAAAAAAATCAATTTTTGTTTAAGTACCTTGAAGAGTAGTCAACCTGTACATGGCAGTAAGTTAAGAGATTGCTTTCACCAGAGACTGATTGATAGGTCAAGAAATGTTTTTTTTTACTTCCAGTATTGAACTTTAATGCGGTTCTTTTTTTAAACCTGAGAACTGAAAAGAGTTGTTACAATACGATGGAAAATTTTTCAGCAAATGAGGAAAAGGTTATGGTGAAGTTGAATAAGAGTCAGAAGAAAGGATGTGAATCATTGACTGAAGTAGTTGGCTTATGATCTTGAAAAAGTTTGTAGAATGAAGATTCAGCAAATGAGAATCAGGGCAGCCAAATTTGGGGGAATATCTACCTGATGGATGAATGAGTGTGCTGTAGGAGTGTGGGGACGTGAACTGGTGATTGTGAGGTACACATATGTTGATATGTTACTCCTATTCTCACAATAATTTGTAATGTATATGAAAACCTGTGTATTTTAAATTACCAGTATCATATTTTAAAATGGTTGAATAAGTGAGGAGAGAGTGGGTCTTAACAAGGTGTATATGAGGCACTGGATCCAGATTATCGATAATTTGGGGGTTATGGTGGCTCTGGTGATGCAAATCTCAAGTCAAACAGAACCCTTCAACTGATCTGGCGAACCCAGACAGAAAAATACACATAAAAAAAGTCAGAACATAAAAAGCAAGTGCACCTTTATTAGTTGTAAATGCTTGTAACAGCCAACACATATTGAGGCAACAGCATTTCTCCTATTGGAGCTTAATGTAATGGGAGGGCCTGCAAATAGCACTCATGGTGTTTTGAGAAAACAGACAAATGGACTTGTTTAGGCATTATGCTGCATAAAAAGCCTCCACTCCACTGACTACCCATTTCTTTTCAACCAAACTAGCGTAACTCTGTATGCAAGGCTATCCATTACCCTCAATAAAGGTAAGTATTGTTGCCCCCTGATCTGGCAGAGGGTTATATGCCTTCTAAACTTCAAAATCATTTGGCTTCAGATATCCTTTAAATACCTGGGATGATAGTGGCCATAGTACCTGTAAACAACCCCACCTAGTGATCTTTTCCAGGGAACTATATCTGACTAGGTAACTTTTTTACCATTTTTGCATCCCCTAAACTATTATCAATAGCAAGGGTGTCTGATCACAGTCTCCTTCTTCCATTAAAATCAAATGTGCATGTTAAGGGAACAATTGTTTGCAAAATCATCACTAGCAGACACAACATGGGACTGAAATATACAACCCATTGATATACTAAAAGTCCTATTGGTGATTCAGCCCACCAAAGGTCAACAATGGATACAATATACGTTATGAGGGAATTAATAACTTTCTTTTTATGTTTTTCTGTCCCTGAGTGTATTCCGTTTCCCATTTTCCTTATAATTGTTGGCAGTATGGCTTTGACGTACTTGGAGATGGCTATAATTAAGACCTCTGCTTTCTTTTGTATTTGAGAACATGGTTTAAATTGTATCATTTTTCAAAACCAGCAAAACGTCATGGTGAGAAACTGCACTTAGAGTGAATTGTTCGTCACATTTGCATTTCGTTGGTTATAAGTTGATTGAGCAACATGTCATATTTTTCTTTACAGAATAATTTAGAAATAAATGTTAACCTTAAATGTAAACCCAAAGTATATGTAGCAGGAAAAAATGTTTTCTTGAGCAGCACAAATTAAATTTAATTTGTTTTTCACATACATCAATCTCTGAGACATTTGCTCAGGAAAATATTGTAGGTTAATGTCCTTCTGATGGCCTATTGTTACAGCTAGAGGGTTCAGTAAACAGCTTGGCCACTGAGAAATTTGGCTCTTAGCACCTCGCATTTCCGTCAGTTCTCACAATTAACCAATCAGATTGCTAGGATGCATAGAGTGAAAGCATCTGTTGTATAATTCCATTAGCAATTTCTTGTTCCCTAATCTTGTTATCCCAGTGCAGAAGTTAGCTGCTTTCACTGCTTAATTTTTACATTAAGGGCCATTCAAGCTAAATCAGTCTTCTGTGGCATGCTCCGATTAAAGTAAATGCTAAGAAAAGAAAAATAATTTCAAGTGTCAACCAGCAGGAGGATCCTTTCAAGAGTTCATTTTGGAAAATAAAACACATATGCCCTTCTTAAGAAGGTAAGTATTAGACAAGAAGAAAATCTTTTCAGAGCTGTCCTTCCATCAGTGCCTTAAACATTTAAATAAATAAATGTTGCTTTTATTATTGTTTCTTTTTATTGTGAGCTATATTTTTAGCTGCCCTGAAAATTGCAAACAAGATGTAGAATAAAGTTGTGAAGACAGAAAAGGTTTACCATTGGATCAAATTAACCCAAAACCAAACTTCAAAATATAGCAGTTAAGCAGTTCAGGTCTTTTCTTCAGAAGGAGCCATGGTTGTTACCCAAAGTAGACTTCAATCGTGTATAACTAAATGTTCAATTTCACTAAAGACAATGCAAGATAAGATAAAACAGTAAATAAATAAAATATCACCATTAATTTGACCAAATGCAGAATCAAATGAAGGTATTTGAGATGTCAGTTCCGAATAATAATATGTCATCAATCAGTAAGTATATTGGAAACATTGGTGTTACTTGTAAATAATTTAAATCTAAAAATATCCAACTCAAAAAGGTCAGTCAAGCATGAAATCATTAAGTAAGGAAGGAGAACCTTGGCCAAATTACGATTACCCTAGTAATACATTTTAACAGATCCTCCTGATCCTAGTGGAATCATCAAGCAGGCATGACATCTTACCTCTCCTACATTTTCCATCCAGTGATGGCCTAAATTCTAGCGCTGCCCCCTATGTGTTATAAAAAACAGCATCCTGACAATATTTTTAAAGCCATTAGTTTGGCAATGAAAGTATTGGCCATCTTGTTAGAACTCCTGTTATGAACCACCCTTGACAATCACCAGCCAGTGAAAGTGATGGCCACTGTTTACTTGAGTGAAATAAGATCATGGAAATAGTGAGTGGTGGACGTTCAGATAAAACCAACCAATCAAACATGCACCTTATCCCTATGGAAACTGTCTCCTAGTTTTGGTCCTGTGTTGTCACCCCGTTACATGCTTCTTGGGGGTGCCTTCACGTAGCAATACCAACACACTCAATAACAATAGGGTGCAGCTAAGGATTAAAAAGGTGAAAAACATATTTAAATTAGAACTGTCACTAAAACAAAAAAATTAAATTTGCAGGTACTAGTCCAGTTGGCTCCATACCATCCCGTCTTCCTTCTTCTCACCTGTGCGGCCTGGACACCGGACCCCACTATCCACTATACCTTTTCCTCTGGGTTCTTCTTCCTATATCACCTAATCTTGCACTGCATAGTGTTGATCTCACTGGACATTCGAGATTGGGCATGTGCAGAAGGAGTAGCCCACAGCTTGCTGGGATATGTGACATATGTATTACAGCCTCTGTGTTTCCCATTCAGTCTTTACCACTGCGTAGGTAAGGAATGAAGCAGAGGGGTCTCCCCTTCAAATGAAAATTTTTTTTTTTAGGGTAAAAGGGTTATCCACCCATTTTTAAAAAGTAAATAATGTGATTATAGCTCTGCTCTAAAGCCCTACCCCTTCTATTACAGCCATCCTATTATTATTTTCAGGGCAACAACTGTTGAATATACAGCAAAATTCAGCAACTTTCAGGCACAGATGATATTTCTACCTAAGCTGCATAAGTCCCCGTGACTCCTCTGAGCATCCTTATGATCTTTCACCCCTTAAATGAAATGTTGGATTTAATAGTAACTAGATCTGAACACAATGGAGAAAAATACAATATACAAGTTAACCATATTTTTCCCATAAATGTAATCCCATCTACAGCTTTTCTAGATACAAACAAAGAACAGTTTATACCATATGCACTTATCTTTTAGTGTTTGCAATATCTTTATACAAAGGAAGCATAACATTTCAATCTCATCATGCTATTGTCTCATGCCCGGCTCCCTCCTGTTTAGGATAATTGTGCGTTTGTGACATTTGTTACTGAACAAGCTACATATTTCATTTAGCAATCTGCATTTTCTACAGCGCAATGAGCACAAATAATTCCTCATCAGTAATAAACGCGGAAGCTTTACTTGATATGAAATGTAAGATAGTGGTGCTCATTAATAAATAATTACAGGTTCTCTTTCCCTTTTTGTTTTGTTAGTATATATTGCACAGAGCTTGTTAGCTGCCTGGGTTTTAAATACACATTAGCCAAATTTTACAGACTTAATTGTCTATAAAATTGCTTTCTATGGAAACCCCTTATTAGCTGTTCTGATTCATTTCTTTCCTCGTACCCGCCGAGGTTTACCTGCCACCTCATTTACAGAAAAGCATAAACACAATGACTACACACGGGGAAGCACAGAAAAAATACAACGAAATACAAAAAAAAATACACCGAAAATACACCGAGCTCAATGATCTGTAGAGGCAGCTGAGAACACCTGTCCTATGGGGCTTATAAATTGTAAAGAATACTAAATATTTATTTTCTTTATATGTTCATTAAAGTATATGTTAATCAAACAGAGATAGAATGGTAAACTTACATACATTCTTATTACCCTTTAAAGGTGGGCCATGAGTCTTGACTTTGTTGAATTTGGGTTTCTGATTGGACATAATGAAAATACAGAAAGTACACAAGTTACATCATATGTACAAACCATTATTAGAATTCAGGAAGAATTTCTGGTTACTTTCTATGTGAGAAAATACTTTTACTAAATAAAAAAGATTTTTTGAAAATAGAAAATCATATAGATTGATCAAAACATTTGCAGTGGATCTGTTTATGTGTAGTCTTAAAGAGCTACAACCTCTGGCAAAATATTTACAGTGTTTTAGATACCTGGTCTCCAGTGCCCTGCAGTTATATATTGGACAGTTGATAGAATCAAAGCATATGACAGGTATGGGGTGCATTAATTCAATAAACTTGTGTGTTAAATATTTACAAATTAATGAGTAAAGAGACAACCACCGCTAGGTCATGTAATTTATTCTTAATTAGGGGCAAGCACCCTAATGCTCATGTGCAATACATAGGTAAAAATAAAAAAAAATTGCACAAAGACCTAGTGAATCACTGCACTTTTGCGCCAAAGTCCAGTTCCCAAAATCAACTTTCTGAAAGATGCAATTGTAAAGGATGGTGGCCAGAAGTAGTCAACTTCCTTTGGAAAGCCAAGCTCTTGAACTTTTGGTAGATCCATCAGGCTAACTTCACAATAGTGGACATGCTTGCTTTCAAGGAAATCTGTGCTTTGACCATGCAAGGAAAAGTAACAGGTTCACTTTAATGCAGATCATTACAGGCACGCATAACACCAACTGAACCTGAAGCTTAACTTGAGTAGATACATTTCATGTGCCTTACATTTTAGGAGATTACATAAGAAAGCAGCCACAGCCCTGTTTAAAAAAAACTATACATTGGCTGCATGCTTCAAAGAAGGACCCTTGGTTAATATATGGAGGAAGTGGTCCAAAATGCCCTCTGCTGAGCTAGAGATCTCTAATCAATGGGGGGCATGAACTTGGCCAATACAGAGCTGGGGGTGAGACCTATTAGGGAACATGTTGGACCACTGCTCTTAAACAGGAAGATTAGGGTTTCACAGCTTCTGGCAGAGGTTCAATGAAATTCGATTCCTCCTAATTTACATTTGTAGTGAGACTACACCACCCTGTGGAGTCCCACGGAGCTCCACCGTAGCCACCTTTTGCATGCTCAGTCCAGAAATTAACTACATCTAGGCCTTTCATCCCTGTGTGCACTGACCCACACAGCCAAGCCTAGAGCACACTGCCATCAAGCCATGCCCTTTTCTTCCCAGTTAGGAGATTAGGAGATGGTTATCTGCCTAGTGATCCTTGGTGCCTATCTGGCCGGTGATACGGCATCATGGCCGTGACAAACACTGTTTCTTCTGTCCAGCATTGTCACTTGCAGCAGCAAGGAGAAGAAAAAGAAACAGCCCCTGCTTCACTTTAGCTGTGCAGCCTGAGTTGTATTTTATCTGCATCCCCAGCGCTGAGGATGTGCACAGCTGAAGAAGACTTTAGTGGCAGCTGAGTTCCTGACTCTGTCCTGCGCTGCCATTTGCTGCTAGGACTTTATAGCCTTTATGCTTATAGTCCCCAACACCTGTCTTAGCAGTTAAGCTAGGTTGACTTGCCCCTGGTGTGTGAATTAATCTAATTTACTATTGCTGACCTTGCCTGTTCCTGACTTTTGGATTGTATGCTGCCTGGACTGACCTTTTGCCTATGACCCCAATTTTGCTGTGTCTTGCCCTTGTATACCTTGCCTGGTGAATTGATTACCTGTGAATGGCCTCTGGTTTTCTATTCTGAACCTGTCTCTGTTAGAACCTTTTGTACTGCATTATCTGTTTACTCCTGGTCCACTGTCAGTCCTTCGCCATACACCATCTCTTGTGCACAGAAGTCTTGGGGGCAACCGTGTGCTGGGATGATGCATCTAGCCTCCCAATGCTAGGCGGGGGCTTGCTATAAGTGAAGAGTGCAGCATTAGAATAAGAGACTGGGGTCTGGCGAGTATTGTTGCTGGGCCAGGGTCTTACAGCATGGCTCCCATGTTTAAAGGTGGGCATTTGTTCTTAAAAAAGACACTCATGTAATCCTTATGACATTAGGCCACTCCCCTGCTCCTCAGTTGATGTAACATGGCTGCCTAAATAGAGATGGGCACTTGTTTCCAACAAAGGCAGTCATCTAAACTTATGACATCATGCCAGTCCCCTGCACCTTAGTTAACTGACAGTAACTCCCTTAACAAAGTCTAATAATTGGCGTCTCTTATTCCTGATCAAGTAACTGGAGATGTCAATGATCAAATCAGAGTTCTCCTTGGCCTACACACACAAACCAATTACAACCGAAAACTTTAAAAATAACTTTGTCAACAATACATCAATAAATAATCCCCTTTTTAGACCTAAATCCCCTTATTCGTGATTCATTTCAAAGCTCTGTAACTTGTAAAAAAAAAAAATAGTTTTGAAAACTTTTTCTGTCTGCCTATTTTCTGAACTGCATAATGGGTAACCTCTAAAAAGGCAAGCCATAAAAGTTTCTTATTAAAGCAAACCTTTTGAGTTTATGTAGTTACAGTAACAGAGTGTGACAGTCGAACTGTGTGGGTCAAGAACTATGTTTTTGTCTCTCTCTGTGCCCGCGGGCGATAAGCACATGACATTTGTTTAACACGCATTGATTCGCTTCCCTCCGCCCTCTGTGATTTGTGGACAGTTCTCTTTTCCCTGTTTAAACTTGAGACGATATTGTTCAAGGACGCAGCTCGACGTTTCTCTAACTGACAGCTTTATAGAGCCATAGATGTTGATATGATCTATGCGTTCTGATAATAAGACCTTTCTATATAGTGTTTGTTCCCATAAAAATGATTGGTTTTTAGTTGTTATTGTAATATTGCAGTGATTCTAGCATTGAAAGCAACATTCTATAGCTAGATGGGTATCAAAAAACTGATTGATGGGAGTCAGTATGTTCCCGTAACTCGTTCAGTTGTGTTCAGTAATCATGCGCCTTTTTTATTTTTTCAGAATAATAAACCTTCCTCATAAGTCTTTAGAAAATATCTGTATTTAATTTTCTCCCTGAACACTGTATGATTTCATTAGGGCTTATTTAAATCCAAGCCCATGGCTCCTACTGTTCGTGTACAAGGCAAATGGACACAAGTTGGTATAATTAGGTAGCCAATGGCGTTTATAAAAACCAAAATGGAACTTATAATTATAGATGAGTATTTTGGGCATTGTAACGGTTTATAGATTGCTTTAATGGGAAGCTAAACATTGCCTTCATACAGAAGGTAATTTCATGCTATCATTTCTATCACAAATTTAAAAGAACAAGGGGGCTTATGCTTTTATTTAATAGGAATGTATAATGGCTTTGCACATATTTGTTTCCTTTTTATTATAGTTATAACTCCATTTTTGAACAACTTTTAGTCAATAGTAAAGTGAGAGTAAAGTAAATCTGAAATATAACATGAGTTTTAGACTTTTTATTTTAATAGTCAGGCAGCTTTAAGCTGTTTTTCCCTATAATCCCAGTTTCTTTCTGTTTAAAGTTTAAATAGTAAAGAACCAGTGTATAAGTGAGAAAATGTCCTGGAAAGACCTAGATTTCCAACGGGAAAGCTTAAAAATAATTGAAAACATTTGAGTTTTTGAAGAGTTAGAACAATTGATAGGTGTGTATAGTTGTTTGCTAGAATAATTTACCCTCTTTATTTTTCCTGGTGATTACTGTAACTGGGACAAACATCAAGAAAAAATCCTAAATGTTGATTTACCACTAAACCAGAAATAAAGAGAAAATATTTAATTTGGGATGCTTTTACCCTAGCAATTGATCACCCAACTCCAGCATGCTCCCATTCATTCAGGGGGTAAGTGCTCCCAGAGCAAACTATGTTTGGGGCATCATTTGTTCCGATGGGCAATCTAGGGTATGGAGTGTGAAACAGATCATTGCAACTACAATCACAGCCATCTATGTGAATCATGCTTCAGTGGGGTTAAGCTCTAATTTATGTGATTCTGTTTCTTTTCTTTTTCTGGCCACAGGACAGGAAGTAAGAAATGGGACACACATGGCAAAAACATAGACAAGAGGGTTCCTCTTCTATTCAAGTATCCAAAATGAAAGAGAAACATTTTTACTAGATATTTTTTTAGGTACTTATTATATAATCATAAAAAATACAGAATAGTTTAAACTTATTTCTAAAGCAGATTATTGTATAAATTAGTAAACCACTATTGTTATCTTTTTACCCCGAAACATAATTAAATAATGTGTTTCTTTTGTCCTGCCACTATGTGCATTTAACAAACCAAGCTTGTAATTGAATCATACAATTGCATATAAACCAACATCAAAATTATGGAGGAAAATGTCAAGTTGACCCAAGGCTCTTGAAAAATGAGTCTTTGTTTGATTCAATGACTTACAACTCTGTTGAAGTTTGTTATCTTCTTTTTCCCTGGATAAATTGTAGTTATAACTATGGAAACAAATTGGTTCAATTTTACAAAAAAAGTTATAACCATGGAAACTCATAAAGAAAATACTCTTTTTTACACCCTACATAATAAAGCATCACCAGGCAGTTAAAGGAATGTATAGAAATTGAAGACTGCATTAAAAAAGAACACAAAGTAAAGCATTTGTTATTATTAAATATGTTCAGTAAATAAGATTTTATTTCTGTCTACTTTTAGTTTTCCAAGGTTGTGTCTCATTGCACTTTTTAGCCAGAAACATATTTAAAAGCCTGAGTGAGTTCATACAATTTATTTACTATTTTATTACTATTTTATATAATAAAATTTTTTAGCTTTAACTTTATCTTAAGTGGGAGTATATTACTTATATGAACAAGAATTGATATAAGACAGCTTTTGGAAGACCTGTACCCTCCATACTTAATGTAGACAACTAATAAGCATCAACTCTAGAAAATATGTTTTTCTTGGACAGAGCAGGAAATAGTTACAGTCGCTATGAGTTTGTATCGCTGTCTATGTCTCTATTGGATATATGACCCTGTATTTTTCTATATAAAAATATAATTTTTAGGGTAATTTGGGAGGCATTTAGCCCCACCTGTTGTACTGATTAAAGTATATGTAAACCCGATCACCAAATAATTATATTATCATATTAAAGGCATTTCTAAACCCCCTATTTTAAGGGTCCCTGTGCTATAACGATGCTTATGCTACTGCATCGTTGTACTGTCACATTATCTTCCAATGTATGGGCATGGCCCACTAATGTCATCATCAGGCAACCCACCCTAAGAAAAAACATTCAGCCATCACCGAAGTGAATCTAGTTGCTGAAAGGGGTTATAGGATATCAGCAGTAAGATTTAAAGATGGATCCAGCCCTATGTGCATTAAAGCTGCAGAAATGGGATAACTTCCTTATTTCCTTCTTAGTTTGTTTTTATCCACCCATGATATGTATTGGTTTCAGTTGTTTTAATTGTGGAAGCTCGACATCACATAGGGGAATACTAATGTAGCCTATCCAGGAATACCCATTTCTCCAGACTGGCATCTACCCATCTAGGCATTTAATATTTGCATAACTCTATCTAAGAGTCATCTCACTGCTTGTAATTCTAAGGCTGACAGTTCTTTTTGGAAGTATTGGCTTTGACTATGATTGGTGACTGTCATTTGAGAGAATGAGACAGCAAGCAGTGGAGACCTTAAACATTATAGAAAGAGGTTAACATAAAAATGAATTACCATTATACATATTTATATACATCAGCCTATCGTAGCTTGAGCAATGGTGGAGCATCTGACCATCTTTGATCTACAATATAGTAGACACAATAGGCCTGATGTATTTAGCTCTCCAAGACTGGAGATGATAGACTAATATGGGTGAACCTGGGTTATCCAGCAAACCAGGCCAAGAAAGAACAAACGATTTTTAGTAAGCCCATTGCAGGTTCTCTAGATCCAGTCTTGAGGGACTTTTAATAAAGCAGGCCCCTAGTAACATGTATTGTTTAAAGAAGGGGTGTTACATCCCTGTTAATAACTCAAGTTGGTCCATAAAGAGTACAACTTATACTCCTAACCATCTACATTATTTAATGGTTAACACAGTACAATAATTTGTTGGTGACATGAATGTTTTATTTACCATCCCCATTTTCATGAAACAATTCCTCTGATAGCCAAAGACCAGCCTAGCTAAAGACTGGGCTTTAGGAAGCTTGGACAGCTTTTTGTGTTGAAATTAAAAACATATAAAAATATGTTAATATTATACTAATTGAGTATAAATATTCATCACACATTTATTAGGTTAACTTTAGGACCCAGTCAGTATCAGAAGACTAAAATCTGTCCTATTGCAGCCTTTTGTCGGGCTGTGTGTGGACAAATTAGAAGAGAAAAAGGCTTTTAACCAATCAGATGTCTTCAAACATACTTAAAAAAGGACTTAATAATAAATAAAAATAAAATAAATTGCTTTTGCATTACTTTAATTATTTTACTGTCAAAAGCAATCACCGGTATTTATAAGTAGAGTAAAACCATCTCAATGCAAGGACTCCCACATGAGCTGTCAAACACGGGAGAGCTCGTCAGAAATCTGCAAACAAGGCCACTGATTGTGAGAGGGACAGATGTGAAGCACTATATGCAATGCACTCCGGGCAAACTAGTTAGAAGTACCAGTTGGACTCACTATGTCACCTAACAGAATGCAGGAAAAGCAAATGTTACATTTCTATATATGGTGTCGCCTCATGCAATTTAAATTTAAATAATATTTATGATATGTTAAGTTGTTCTTGCATGACTTCATGTTGATATACCATCCGTTATTTCACAGCTTTATACATTTCATAACAAATCCTATTCCTTTTTGTTTTAAAATAAAAACATTGAAATTTTTATGTACCATGGTGCTCCAGGCAATGATTATAAATACTATGTAATCCTATAATTATGTAGTATCTAGTGTCTAGTGCCCAGACAAAAAGCTTTAGCTGGTTTACATTCCAAAGCTTTTGGCCTCAAGTCTCCCATGAAGACCACTTCTGACAAGGCTTTTATGAACTGTAGATGGGTGTACCTGGGCTCTCGTGTTTTTGGCCAGGTCCAAACTAATGCTACTACAGCATATTTAGTCTTTCCATAGCAAACCATTGAAAATTTGTCCCTTAGGGTTAAATGTTTCTTTGTTCTTCTTCCAGAGAGCGTAGGCGGATTATTAGGAAACACCCATCTTCCTTAAAGTTCCTGCCTGATGCAGAAGACCACCTCTGTATTGTTTATGTGCTCAGTCTTGTAATCTGTAAAATTTTTTACATGGAACTGTCTTCAGTTACATCAACATGTTAGCAGAGCATGGCTTTTCCACACCCAGATTCATTCATCTTACACATCTGATTCTGTTTGAAATATTGGTTGTATTTTAACCAAAAAATTATTTGTAACTAAAATTGTGCACAATACTGAAAACAAATCTTTATTGTTCTCCCCTAATAGACTGCAAAACATAAAATCCTAATATCATCCTAACAAAACGGTAAGTCGTCTTTCAGAGAATAACTGGATAGGGCTAACATCATTGCTTAAGAATTCAGTGCTGCAAAGGCAACAGATCTAAGCTTAAATAAACAAGTCAAAAATTTTAGCTCAAATATCCTACCCTTTTACCTTCACGTTATTAGGCAGATGAAAGTAAAAGTACATTAGGAAATATTTGACCACATTAGCACTTGGTTGTACCTGTTTGTAATCAATGTGTATTTTATTCTCTCTAGAAGTACAATGATCACACGGAGCCTCCAAGCAGATGAACCATGAAATTGCTCTCGTCTGTGCAGTGTGTAAAAACAGCCCCATATGTGTTTTAGTACATTATTTTGAAACATAAATGACCCACATATGGCTTGCAAAAAATTAGTTGCAGATATAGTGGGGCTGGCAACAGCAGCAAATCAGACATGAAAAGGGACAAGCTGAATACAGAGGATCACTAAGAGGTTACCAGGCTTCCATTATTATCGTGTAATTATAACAGGCCTTGCAAAAAGATTTGTATTTACAGCTTTGCTGAATTCACAAATCTAAACATTGTTTGCTAGGAATCAAATTCTCTAATGGAAATTACTATAAGACTAAAATGGCACAATAGCTATAGTTGCCACGGGTACCTTGGCCTTCTGGTCAACATTTAGAAAGTTAGTTTTATGACACTTTGGTGCCAAGAAAATAGGATCAAATTTCCTTTCTGCAACCCTGATCCAACCATTACATTTAAAGTATACCTTATCTCTGGAATCTGGTAGAGGTCAGGTAGAGGACAGGTAGAGGTCTAAGGACTAGCTCTCAGTATTGCCTGTGGTCTTCATTAGGATGATCTTTCCTCCAATATTGACATATTTTGCATGTCCCTATATGGAGGCAGCCATCTTGGTAGAGGCAGAATTTTGCTTCTTCATATTAGACCACATAGTGAGCACCACAGTAGTGACATCTACAAATCTCATGAGACTAGCAGCATACAAAAAACTGCCCTTTTTAGAAGGTCAAAGTATTTATTCTGAGGTGAGAGAAAGTCCCCTACTTCTGAGCCATCCTCTTATCCTTTAACCTCCCGGGGCGGTAACCCCCAGTGTGGCCCAGGGTAAAAAAAAAAAAAAGCTGATAGCGCTAACCCTGAGGCACACTCAGGGTAGCTAAAAAAATTACAAGTTGTATAAACTCTCAAAATCTAGCAAAAATACAAAAAAGTCCAAAGATAGACCTAAAAATATGTATTGACAAAATGATGTTGACTCAATCTGAACTTTCTAATGCTTGCTATGCATTTACCATTCTTCTGAAAAATTAGTCAAAGTGGTAAATGTATAGTCACATAGGTAAATGTTTACATATGGTATATACATATATAGAGGAGAAAAAGAAAACAAAGTTGTGAAATAGATTTATATCACAAGAGCAACCGAAAAAAAAATCTAAAGGCAGTCCATTTTATGACGAGCCACCAGCAAATCTGGAGGCTTAATTAAAAAAGGCCACATACTATCAGATCCTTAAAATTCCTTGTAGAAACACGAGGCAACACTCCATGAAACACAGAAAATTCTTGGAAAGTACTTCTCAAAACTGGCTTTGTATACTGTACACAGTCCAATATTGGCTTCTTCAGTGGATGTACCAGGGGAACGCCACAGTCCTGACAGCCAAGAAAAGAGCAGTGCCATATTTTAGGATAGATAGAGTGGTATGGTCAAAAACTAGAGATGGTAGACTACACTTTTGACTAAAATCTCAGTTTAACTTTAACCATTTTGAATTCTAAGGTAAAATGACAATAAACAATGAATTTATCCCAATCAGTATATATTATCACCACGCTACGACATCCCATGAATTTCAATAACACACAATACAAATAGACAGGACTTAAAGATAGCAAATATTAGTCTAAGCAGTCCTATTAAAATCAAATTCTAATTTTTTTTGGTACATTTTATTGTTAGAAATAAAATCAATTAAAAAAAAAACTCATCTCAGATATATGCAATCCAAAACTTGGATCCAAAACTTCAAGTGAAATCTCTGGATGATAAATTTCAAATGCTAACTAGATAATAATATTCTCTATGCATTTTGCAAAAATTTAGGAAATCTAGGGAGTCTCTATATAATGTGTGTACAATGTGTCTGTTGCTATTAACATTCAAAAGAGTAAATATTACAAATGGTAATGAAATTAAAGTGAATAAATTTGTTAAAAGAGGAAAACATAAAAGCAAATGGAGTCGGCCTGTATATATTTCCTCCCCTTTTTACAGGGTAAATTATTTTGTACTTTTGAGTTGGTTATGTGTCACTTAACTTTTTTTTCTATAAGTATTTAGGTTCTTTACTGATCTTTTGTGTATGGTTTTTGGCCACCAGTAGATAGTTTCCTTATTTAAAACGTGTAACAAACTAATTTCTCATCTCTCCAATTGCAAGAGTTTTTTACACACTTTACATGAGGACACAGCACCATCCACTGCTGCATCCCAGTTATATACCAACATTTTTCTTGTTCTCACGTTGCATTTGTATGTAAGTCGGAACAGGTACATTATTTTAATGAATGCAATTAGGACAGATGTTTGTCTCAACATATTATTAGGCAGTGTGGTGTCAGTTACTGTGTAAAATCCTCACTGTGAACAAAGCAAAAAAACAAAGCAAAACAAAAAATGAACTTTATTGAGCCTAGATATTCATTAACTTCTGGAGCAAGCTGTGTATTAATATGAAAAAAGAAACAGCTGCAGAGTTTGTCTTGGTATTAATGAGTTACAAAGGGTTGCAGAGCACCAAAAGACTTTTTCTGCGAGTCATGCAAACCGCCCCCTTCTCCCCATCAAGCCTCTGTCCTGCACACGAATGAGCAGGGAAGCCCCGTTCGTATCTGGGAGTCTTCTGTATGTTGGATGTCCTTAACTTAGGGACTACCTGCACACAGTATACATGTATGAAGTGCTATTATTATTATTAGCTATTTTTTATATAGCGCCAACAGATTATGCAACATAATTCTGACTGGTGAGAGCTGATGAGAGAGGGATTTATATTTCCAGAGATGGAATTTAAATTTACATTTACTTGTGTCCAAAAGAAGATTGTAAAATGGAAAAGTAAACTGTGCAAACCTCTTGATGCATCACCTAGGCCTTCACCATTGTTGCAAGCCCAAGAGTATCTATATTTCCTTCTCACACAAGAGTACCATTATAGGTTATGAGTTCTTTTCTATAAAGTAACTTCCGCTCGGCATGGAATCATACAGAAAATAAAACATGCATGATTTCATTAGCTTTGCAGTTACTCTCTGCTGCCTTCTCCTGATTAAATGTAACATGAATATTTCACTTTCCGTTGCCTTTGAAACTCTGTCATACGTTGCAAATTCCCTACTGTGAGATAGCATCGCAGTGAAGGCTTGTGTTTGCCAATTTTCTTACTGAATCCACCTTGAACAGAGAGTTATGGTTAATGGTCTCATTTTTGTATAATATTTCACGCTGTGCTGTTTTGATTCCTTTGCAAGTAAACTGCCACATTTATAGATAAACAGCATCAAGGCTGAAGGAAAATGCCTCATTTGTGTGTTTAGTTAAATGAATGAATGGCTTTGCTTATAACAATGCTGTCATTTTTTTTATGTGTCGCTGGTTGCACATATCGCCTCGTTTCAGATCCAAAGTACATTGCGTTCCATCATTGCTGAACCCAGCAAGCCCTCTGGTTCACATAGACTGTGGGCTCCGGCTTCCTTGTTAGTACAAACCGCATTTATATTTAACCAACAGACGTGATTCATCCTCTTTTATATATATTTTTTTTCTTATTCATCAGGGCCTAACAGAAAACATTAAATCAAGATAACAAAGAGGATCAATAACCCGGCATCCTATTAATGTGACAAATGCCCTTTCATCCATCTTAATTTCTATTCTGTCGCATATTTGAGACACCTTTAATCATAAGTTTCTCTCCACATCTTTCAAATGTGAATTTGTTACAGTTCAATCTACTACGGGAAGGCTGTTTTGTTAACAGGGAAATTACCTAAAGCATACCTCCAGGCAAATGTTATCCATGGATTGCAATGACATGCGTTACATATATGTTTTGTCCTGATTTTATAGCTGCAAGTATTTGCTGTTTAGGGGACTCAGCTGTGGAATAATGATTTTGGTACCCACTTATCTGATGGGTGAAATTAAAAAAAAAGAAGAAGGAAGAAGTCCAACGAAAATAATGGCGCCCAGGGGTTCCTCTGTGCTGGGACAAAGCAAGAAACCAGGATGGCTCGGGACTGTAAGGAAGATGGAAGATGGATCAATGGATTTGCGCAAGTAAAGGTAAGTGTAATTTATTTGTACTTTTGTTCCCGCTTCAAGGTAACCATACACTTCCTGTATCCCAGTTGTACTTCTTTGTTGTCATAAAGGCTTCTGATGGAGACTAAGTGGCCATTTCTGCACACATTACGCAACTATAGTCCTCTATTGTCACCAGTAGAAAACTTACAATAGGAATTGCAAGCAGTCATTGCTGAAATGCAAATGAACAGGAAGTGTCTGCCAAGAGGATGAATACAATGAAACAAATATTTGAAATACTTAAAATGTACCTAAACTACGAAATTTCACTTTACATTAAAGGGTAAACAACCCTTTTATGTTAAGTGAAAATTCTGTTTTGTTTTAAGTGCAACACCTTTTTTTTTAATAAAACAAAGGTGCAGCACCGCCCCTAATTCTAAACCGCCTAGGCGCAAAGCCTCCCAGGATACCTACGTCAGGCATCCCGGGAGGCTCTTCGTGGGGATGCATGAGCAGTGGGATCGGCAATTTTTTTTTTCATCCTACGTCACCCGATCTCACGCCTGGGTAGGGTGACATAGGAAGAAGAACTAAGAAGAAAAGGAGAAAATGGCGCCGCCCGGAGCTCTTGCTAGCGGACAGATGCCGGGACGAGGCGAGACCCAAAGGAAGACACCACTGGGTGGATCAGACTGCCCTGTAGGATTGAGGGTAAGTGGATTTAGGGATTGTTTTAGGGACTTTTGGGTTTAGTTCCTCTTTAAAGCCTCTGGGCAAATATTGTTCCCCTTATCACCCTGCCTTTTTTCTTACTTTTTGATGAAAGATAATGTTTCAGTCTTTCATGTCCGTTATGTAGGTTCTTGCCAGCACCATTTCTGTGTGGCAGTCATGTGGTTAACCATTAACTGAGTGCTACAGTTGTGCCCACGCTGGTTAGTTCCCCAGTCCCTTTGTCACTGTCACTGTTGTAGACTCCTCTGAATCTGGAAGGAACCCCACTGATAGACAGTCAAGAGGAAGTATCCGCATTACCAAGGTAGTGACATGGACAACCGAAAAAGGACCCTTTCTCCTGTAAACAATTTATTTATTTTCTTAAATGCAAGTGATCAGTTAAACAATAGTAAGAATGGATCTGTGGGCTCCTGGGAATTAGATTGACAAAAAATGTTTTTTTTTAGGTTTTGGATGTAGCTGGGAAAAGCTAACCCTGTCAAGTTGTTGATTGTTTTCCCATACGAGAGATTTTCCACCCTGGTGGCAACACTATCTTGTGGAGAAAGTCCATGTGTTTTTAATGGCAATTACTTATTCTCCACCAGTGAATGTATAGTGAATGTTAGATGCATTACTATATATATATGCCTATAGGGTTATTATCTTTTTTCATTTTTTTTCTTTTTCCCTATTGGTTGAACTTGAATGACTTATGTCTTTTTTTCAACCTGACTACTATGCAACTATGTAAAATAATTGAATTATTATTGAAGTTTTTCTGTATATATACATGTTCATTAATGATAATTTAGTGATTGATTTTTTTTGTTCTCACTTTACTAATATTTGAGTATTTTTAAGTAACTAAGGTGCATTGCAATATTAATAGTCATGTGGAACAAATCACATCTGAGTCTCTTATACCCCTCTCCAGTATTAGAATGTATAGTGTAATACCCAACCCCCCCACACACAAACTCACGCCCCTGGGGTACACCCAAAGCACCTGCCTCCTTAGCTTGATAAAGGCTGACCATTGAAGCATAAATTAAAAACTACTGCTTGAAAGCTAAAATATGGTTAACATTTTTTAAAAGAAAATGTTATTGACTGTAATTTACAATTGATCCTACCATCAGTAGAAGGCTTTAATATGAGAGAACTGCCTTCTTTTTAGCCGGAGGGCAAGATCCCTCTAATTCTGTCTCATTAGCTTCATATTGTCTGTATTCTTTTTGCTTTCCTGTTTGTTCAGCCACCCACTCACTGCTTCAAAAGAAAAAAAATGGACGCGTCTAGGGTTAATAGGAAGCTTTTGACATGGGAATAAAAGAGCAAAGGATTTATTATCTTCATATTGTTTTATAAAGGTGACGTTTTTAATGTGGAGTCAACAATTTATTTATAAAGAACCATTAGAGATACAAAAGAACATGCTTTCAGTTCTAAATCAGAGTTCAATATAGGGTATACATTTTACCTATATTATATAAAAAATATAGTCAAATCAGTACAGCATATACACTCACTGGCCACTTTATTAGTTAAATTTAGTCAATTGCTTGTCAACACAAATATCTAATCAGCTAATCATGTTGCATCAATCTAATACATTCAGGTATGTAGACATTGGACAAAAAAACCTGCTAAAATTCAAACCGAGCATCATTATGGGGGAGAAATGTGATTTAAATGACTTTGAAGCGCATGGTTGATGGTGCCAGTTGGGCTGGTCTGAGCACTTCATAAATCGCTGACTTGCTGGGATTTTAAAACACAACCATCTCTGGGGTAGGGATGAGCGAGCGAGATTTTAAAATTCGATCTCACAGTGAATCGGGCCGTTCACGCTTACCAAACATGTAAGTGAGAATGGCCTGTGTAAATTCGGCCATCGAGATCGGCTGCATTCATTGATGAGCACAGCCGCAGTACTCACACTGACAGGAGGAGTACCGAGGCTGCATTCATGAATGCAACTGTGGGAATCCTCCTGTGTGCGATCCCTGGGCGCTAGAGGTTAAATGAGGGCTTACCCTAAAATGATTTCCCTCGAACTTCTGATGGGTCCGCAGTTTGCCCAAATTTCACGGACCTATCGGAAGTTCAAGGAATTTTTCGCAAGAATGTCAGAGGCATTCTCGCTCATCCCTACTTTACAGAAAAAAATATTCAGTGTGCAGCAGATCTTTGGTTTAAAATGCTATGTTGATGCCATAGGAGAATGTCTAAATTGTCCCGAGCTGATAGAAAGGTAATAGTAACTCAAACAACCACTTGTTAAAACCAAGGTATGCAGAAAAGTATCTCTAAACACGCAAGATGTAAAACCTTTAAGCAGATGGGCTACAGCAGCAGGAGACCATAATGGGGGCCATTCAGTTATCTAAAGACAGGAACCTATAGATAAAATTTGCACAAATTTACTGAAACTCGACAAGAGAAGGCCAGAAAATTGGTGCCTGATATAAATACTCTCATTTTTAGCTGTAACACTGGAATCGTAGGGTCAGAATTTAGCATCAACAACCATGATAAATGAAAAAAATATAAACGTAAACCACTATTCATTTACTCCAAAGCAGTGTTTCTCAGCCAGGGTCCGTGAAACTCTAGAGTTCCTCCAGAGGTTGCTTGGGGTTCCTTGAGCAATGAGCTATTTGTGACACTCAGTTCACCTTTATAGATAACGATAAACTTTTTGACTATCTGTATGGGTAACATTCTTCCTACTGGCCAGCAATGTAAGAGGCATTATTCCTTTTGACCACTATGCTAATGCACTGTGAGTTGAGGATATAGAATTTATAAAAGGGGTTCCCGGAAGACCTGAAAGTTATTGCAAGGGGTTTCCCCATGTTAAACAGATCAAGAAACACTGATTTAATGTATTAAAACATTATTTGAACTTGGATTCCATTTTATATCCTACAACTAATATATTTATGTTCAGAATACGACAGCAACAAATCAGGTCTTTGCTTAATATTTGCACTGTTTTTTGAATAAATGTTTTTTGGTCCCCCTGGCTTACCCTACATTTATCACTGCAACAATGAAAATGACAAAAAATAATTGTGAAATCTTTGCTCTGATTTTGTAAACACAACAACTAAAAAAATGTTCATTTCTAAATGAATCTCTGAGCTTGTAATTTCCGTTGCTTTAGCCATCAGATGAGATAGAATCTGGTTATATTTCAGGCCAGACATCTGATTATCCAGAACATAAATCATTTCTTTCAAAGTGAAAACCAATTCGAAAGGAAACGTTAACTCAACAATAAATGATGTATTAAATCTTGTTAAAAAACAGACTGCTCGTCACCTCGGATCTCTTTTAATTAGTCTCGGGGAAAGAGATGACTTACCAGGATAAGCAGGCAGATGTATTTTATAGAGATGAAAGTAATATCTACAGTTACTTAATAAATGAGTGGGATGAAAGAGAACGAGACAGGAATTTCTGGGCTATGGTCTTCAAAGTTGACCATAAAATTGGCAGTGGTGTGGCTTAGCATTCAATTAACTTTTGTTTGAAAGGATGACTTGAGGGAAATATTGGTCAACAGAAAGGAGGAGGATACCCTCAACTGGTATTGATATCAGCAAGCCATGCATAGGACAGGGACCCTCAGAAACACTCCAATCTGGTTTGTCCCACACTACAGGATAGCTTTAGTACAGCAAGTCCACAGCATCAAGGGAGAACCCCGAACATCAGCTCATGGGACATTTAGGTCTAATAATCCAGAATATATATATATATATATATATATACACATAAATAAGCATATACACCATAGCTTACTAAATATAAGCAAATTAAAAAACTGCATCCTTAGAACCTTATATTGGCAGTTGATCCAGAGGAAGGCAAATATATTTATAATGCATGGCTCATTATCTCCAATAGTAAAAGAAAAAAAAGCTTTTCTAGTTCCCTAAGTCAAACATATACTCCCTGTATCAATCATCTACAGTGTATTTTTTTACGCTCTTTTAAACACATTCAACCTTTTTTGCAGGATGCAGAGTTGGCTAAAATAGGTTCCTATGGAACTTTATTCCACATTTTTAAAGATTTTAATGTAAGAAAACCTTTTCGTATTAATATTCATCATACTCTAAACTTCCTTAGAAATTATGTAACCGTGGATTATCCAGATATCAAATATTTGAATATTACACATGGTATAAATTAGGTGTTTCCATATTTATTCATGTTGAGTAAAACACTACATTTTAATTTGTAATATTTCAAAATAAAAAAAAAAAAATAAAAATTTTACATGATGAATAAAGAAATCAATTGTGCAGCCCATACAATATCCAAAGAATGCAAAATTCAGTACTTTTTAGAAATGATATATTTCACATGTTAATGGACTCCAATATAATGCATATTATGTTTACATACATTATACTGCAACAAAACACACAAGTGACAAGATCTTACAGCTGGGACTACTAAACCATAGACATAGCATCCCTTTGCAATAATATGACCAATCAGTTATGCAAAGGTGGATAATACACTAAGACTGATCTTGCACAATAATGCATATTTAAATGTTTTTAGTAAAATAAAGTTGTTAGATGTTCAGGCCAAATTTAGGAAAAAAACTCCCACACAGTATACAGACAAAAAAAAAGTAACAATAAAAAATAAACACTAGTTTTAACTTTTCTTTAAATCTGTCAATATATTTAAAAAATGGCTTTAGAATTAAATTAATAATTGATCATACAATTATTCAAAACTCTTTAGAAGGGTATCATTTATGTTTTTGTGTTAATCTGCTGTTAATCTTTCTTTAATTAAAAAAAGACTAATTAAGATCAACCCACATTAATAAAAGACATAAGGCAGAAATGCAATTTATTGAGCAATTTATCTATATTTACCAGACGCCACTACAACATATTGGTCTTTGCAGTCAAACAAACTAATGCAGAAGGACAAAGAACTGCAGACGTATATTTTTGTTTCAGCATGTCCTGATATATCTCGGCAATTTCCTCGGCCTGTCATGACACTTGCTCTGCTTTCCTATAACTTTATATAAAGGCAATGCAAAATTTATCTGTTAAAGGATGTCTTTTGGCCAGAATGTATTTTGAAGCATTAAAAATTTATCCAGCACTATAGCTGGATCAGCACTTTTTGGCATCTGTGATATGTTTACAATTATATTAGTCACTGGTTAAAGCAGTCATTGCTTTTTACATAGAAGAATGGTATATGCTTCTGTTTACCAGAGTTTCTTCCAAAACAAAGGTCAATAAATGTTTCAGCCAACTCAACAACATTGCCACATTTATATAAAAGTTGCTTTTTTAATATTATTTTTTCTAATAATTCTATTTGTGTTCTTGAAAAAAGCTAAAATGTAAAAGTTGCATAAAATTTTAAGTCTTTGAAGTAAGAAGAAAACAAATTAAACACCAGCATTCCTGTATCATCATTATTTAGACCTGCCTTTATTTTTTCTTTTTAAATTATAAAAAATGAAAAAGGTTGTCTCAACCTCAAAATTACCAGTTTGGTTCACCAGTCATATGGGCTGGCAATATATCTGAGCATGCAGATCCACGTTTATAGCAACGTATTTACTCATATGATTTGTGTTTTAAAAAAGTAGGATTTAGGGAGGAAAGCAAAGACACTTTATCAAGCCAATCGATGAGTTCAGAAGGTTATTCTGTTCCGCTGGAGCAGTAGAATGGCGATTCTATGTACTGCTTACTTCCACACATTGGGGAAAGGTATTGTCCACATTGGCTCTCCCATGACCCTAGTAAATGAGGCTATTCTGTCCTAAGACGGGCAATTAAATGTCACATTAGGTACCCTTTTTCTCCTTCGGAGTAACCTAAAGAAAACATCATTTACCCTCATCCTGGAGATTTTCAATATGAAGGCCTGCCTAGCATTGCCCAAACTTTGCCTAACTCTAATTCTTGGTCACATGTTGCTCCTTCTCCATGTGCACAACTCAGCCTCATTCATTCTATGTTTGGTGTGTGTCAGTGCTTTTGGAATGATTTTTCACCACTATTAGGGGTGAACCAGTGCATGGGTGATGATGCATAGTGAAATCTGCAGGAGCAAGGAAATACGATAAATACACGCATTTAATAGTTACAGCTTAAGGGTAGAAGTTTTTTTCCTGGAATTCATGATCCCACACACGTACTGTATAGTGAATACAAATGACATTCACTTTTTCTCCTTCTTAAAGCTGCAAAAGAAAAAACTTTTCTTCCTTACTGGCCACAACCCAATTTTATCTTCTTTTAATAGGGTTTTGGATAAATGGGTTGGTTGTGCCCTGTAGGTCTTATATTCTAATAAATATTATTACACCTATTATTTATGTAATGGAGAATTTGATCTACAGCATCAGAAACAGTCATGCTTGTACAAAGAGATAATACCACATTATACTTATAAAATTAGCACAAAGATTCTATTGATAGAGAACACTGATGATGATTGGGAAAGGTTATTATATAACTCATCCACATTATGCGCTCATCCACTGGTACAGGGCAGGTACAGTATATTGGGCAGACATTGTAACCCCGGAACAGAAAGTGGGTTACCAAAGAAAAATAAAGTAATAACACCTATAAAAAAACAATTAATCTAAAAACTGACAAATTCAATATATTACTTTTATTTTGGGGGGGGGGGTTAGATTAGGTTTTTAAACAATATCTTACTGACCCTTACTGACTCTTATAGCTGCAGGCACTGTGGAGCTTTCCATCTTCAAAGTTTTGCTCAGTTTCCCCCTGGTCATCCCATCAGTGACTGGGCAGCCTTGGAGTCTACTAATCTACTTTTGCATACACAAATCAGGTACACAAAAAGTGGGAATAGCAGATTGGGAATCCTGAGGTTACACTCCCCCATAGAATATGTAAATATTTTTAATAGTCCATAGCCTGGGCACAGTTCTAACCTAAAACACTTGTAGATGCACTATGTTTAGGCACTTTTTAGAAAGATTGTATCTTGTTTAACAGAAAATAACAGCAATTCCAAAGTGGAAGTGCAACCCACCCACCTAAGCTTAAAGCGAGACCAAGCTCTGAGAATAAAAAAAATGCCACCAGGCAGGTCCTTTGGCAGGGAACAGATGGAGATATTCGGGTTATTATACTGCATGTTCCTGCTGCAATAAAAAACCATTACCTGCCTGATTGTAATTTTTTATACACACCGCTATTCCCATTCTTTGGCCATCTTGATTGATTTATTCAAATCCTGGGGCATGTATAGCTAAATGTTTTTTTTTTAGAAGAAGTCAGTAATCAGGCAGGTAAGTATGTTTTATTGCAGAAGGGATATCACATGCCCTATTCTGCAATAAACACCAATTAAAATTAACCCCAGCTGTTCCCACCCAAAGCTCATGAAGGGCTAAATGTAACCAATTAGAAAATTGTGAATATTATTAAACATATCCAAATGCACATGGCCATGCTTCCAACAGCCAAAACCCCTACTCATGCAAGCTCTAGGAGCATTTCAGAATACCAATACATATTCAGCTCTTGCTATATCAAACAGTTTTAACAGTACTGGCTCAACCAAATCATACATTATATCTGTGAATTGCCAAACTGAATTGGCAAGAGATGTTGTCATTGCAATTAAGCTGTCAACAGAACTGCAAAGCACAACTGCAATAAACTAGAACAAGGTCACCGCAACATTCCCTGTAAGCAGCAAAATAGTCACCAATATATTTATTTTTAGTATTATCATTTTGAAGCATTGTATTATCATTCCCCTCTACTCCAACTTGTATTTTTCAACTCTCATTCTTTGTTTTCATGTTTGATGTCCACTGCATATGCTAAGTCAGTCTCCTGTATCCTCTATGATGTAAATTGGGCTACTGTCAAACTGAATCCCAGGAGAGGAACATGGTAAGAAACTTTTTTTTTAACAGCCTATGTGTAGGCTGTATTTGGACCATAAGACGCAGGGACTTTTTTCCCCCACTTCTGGGGGGAAAAAGTGCGTCTTATGGTCAGAAAAATACGGTAACCCTTTATTTATGGAGAGTGAGGCTCGTAGCCATATATAATATTAGGCGCAGGGCCTGCATGACAGGGCGTAAGGCCCCAGCACAGGGTAGGAAAGGGTTAAGTGGTCCGAATAGTGTAGGGAGGGGCAGTGTTAGCTAGAGAATTGAGGAGGAGGTGATTAGGAAAAGGAGGATTTAAAAGGGGGAAGTCGGAAGTGGGAGGCCCTCTATTAGGAAGAAAGCGTATCCCGCCCACCCTTCCTGAATTTTGGTAAGTGGTTTGGTATATTTTAGGGGTGGCGGTTGGGGTCTTGGAAGGCAGGGATCCTGGGCATGGTAAAAATGATGAATTGTGGTAGTAGGGATTCTCAGTGGTAGGGTCCCCCTTTATGGTGGTCTGGTGGTTATGGCTCCTGAGGCAGTGCTGGACGGCTAGGGGTCAAAGTGGTGTTTTCGGAGTTAAATTCTGGAAGAGTACAGGTTATGCCTTCTGAGATCTGCAGCCTGAATGTTGAGGTATAAAACAGGGATGTTGCAGTGGTAATATAAAGGGAGCTTAATTTTGGTTTATGGTAATATGCTTGTTAAGGTAAATAGGATTTACATTATATTTGTTTTGTTATTTATTTGTTTGTTATTTACTGTTTTTTTATATTTTATGGTTATTAATTTTTATTTGTTTAAATAAACTACCCTGGACATGCAGAGATTCATGATTTGTTTTAGGGTGAGACAGATTCTGGGATGACAGTTGAGTCCAGCACAGGTTCAATGTGGTAAAGCTTTTTTTTTTAGTATTTTATGTTTGAATGCACTACATAATTTGTAGTATATATATATTGTTTGATGTAGGTGATTATATTTTTTAATTTAATTTAATAAATAAATATTGATTAAAGAAAAAAAAACTGATTCTTTCAAAAAGGTTAAACCCAGGGCAGATCTACATTAGGATCAGTTCAGACATGTCTAGCAATGATTGTCTATCAGTATCTTTTGAGTGGTCAAACTGCACCCTCAACCTCAGACCATGACTTCAAGTAATGCTATTGATAAAATTTCACCTTCAGTATCACCATCTTACATTTTTATGGCCTATTATGCATCTTATGAAAACCACGCAACAAACATCTTTTTCCTAGGTTTATTTACAAACCATTTCTCAACAATGATTAAAAGCGAGATCTAACGTTATATAATTACCCATTATTACTCATTTTTTTTTATTAATACTTTCTCCATGGTTCACTTTTCCTATTTTCATCGCTGTGAAAATAGAGTGTAGGAGTTGTAATTAGCTTATCTATTTGTTGATTTTCTACTTTATCGGTTCAGTGCCTGTGAACCCTATAATCAAACTATTTAATCAAATTTGTCAGAGACAAAGATCGTAAAGAAGTCAGCTTTGAAACAATATTTTCAAACACCATAAATTTGTTTTACTCATATAATACTGTATATATCTGAAGGAATTATTGCTATAGCAATACAAGCAGAAGCTATGTAGGTCAATAACATCCCGACTTTTCTCATGGGTCAGTGTTCGTATGAATTGTGTAAATGAATACAGAGGCAAATATATGCATAAAACCTGCAGAATAAAATGGGGTGAGGTATGGGAAGTAGGATCCCTCCATGTCAGAATAAGAGGAAAACTGGTAGGAAGGATCACTACACGTTACAATAAATAAAGGGAGAAAAAAATTAAACTCCCCATATTGGAATGTGGAATGGTTGATGACTATGACCCTTTAATGTTAAAATATTAAAAGGTTTAGAAACAAAGAGCCCCTCAATATTAGAATGAGAGGAGCTTTATTAAGGAAAAAAAAACCTACCCGCATTATTAGAATGGGGTGAAGTTCAGGAAAAAAAATATCCAAATGTTATATTGGAATGGTTTTTGAAATGGAAGGAGATGAGTAACAAAGACTCTTCAATATTAGAATGGCATGAGGTTCAGATAAAAAGGGCTAATAATATTCGGGTGAGGGGTTAGAAAGAAACTCCCCCAATATTAAAATGATGAGAGATTTGGGAAAAGAAATGTCAGTATTAGAATTGGGAGATTCAAAAAGAATGGGAGAATCTAGAAGAAAAATCCCAATATAATAAAACAAGAGAACGTTTAGGAAGTAAGGTCCGCCCCAAATTAAAAAGAAAGAAGGATCAGGGTGCAAGATCATTTTTTAACAAATTGGGAGGAGGTTCAGGAGGGTGACCCCCAATTTTAGAATGAAAGGGGGTTTAGAAACAAATGAGTAGATTTTCAGAAAGAAGCCTCTTTTTAATAAAACAGTGAGGGGTTTTGGAAAATAGGTTCCTAAAGAATAAAGTTTCAGTACAAACATGCCACTCTTAATGCCATATCTGCCATATCCTAATGCCTGAATGAATGAATCCCTGCGCTCATTCTTGGAAGTTACATCATTCTGGATTGGACAATTAAGATGTTTAAAGATCCTGAACCCAGAAAAGAACTAGGTAGAATAACTGGTGCCACTAATGTAATGAGGGAATGCAAATTAACCTCCATTTAATATTAGAATGGTGGGAAGTCTGGAAGAAATAGGAGAAGCTATCCATGTGCCCTTCAAAAGCATTTAAAAATGGTTGTTTAGGCTGAAGAACAATTTAGGAAAAAATGAGCCCAAGTACTCCAGTTTACATATTAAATGAAACTTAGCAGTGCAGATCTGAATGACCTTTTACAGAGCCATACAAACTTGCATTGAGAAAGTAATCTGTAACTTGCATGGTGTGTGTATAAGGAAAGACAGATTATCCAGCTAGATATTGATTCCAAGATTCATTTAATTTAAAAAGTCAATTTGCTGGAAATTCCCCTGGGACAAGTGCCCTGTGCCTGTGACAGATAGTAATGCTCTGGAACGCTCTTCAATTGCCAATTTCCTGCATTTGGACACTGGGAACTAAGAGCAATGGTGAGCCCTGTGTTTCACTAGCAGTATCTTTTAAAGAGGTACAGGCATGTGTTCAGTTACATACATTTTTTTTTTTATAATGAAGCACCAGAGCAACATTACAACATTAAATACGTCATCAAAAAATCAATTTGGCATATATTAATTGGTCCCTAGGCGAATACAGGTACTGTCAGGCTGTAATAGTTATTGGGATTAATTCTCTGAAGTAGTTCAGACTGCTCACTTAGTAAAGTAAAATATTACTCTGCTAGTTTACCTAGCTCAGTAAATGTGGTGAAAGTTCACTTTGCAAAAAACACCAACCCATGTGCAAAAAAAACATGATTTTTACTTGCTGCATCAGGAGAGCTCGTTCAATAGACAGAATGTTATTTACCTTTGCTAAGTGAACAGCCTAAACTCTTTTAGTAAACTTGTTTGACCCAACCTTGTGACAGGTCCATGTACACAAACATTCAGAGTACAGTTTCTTGAGAGACAGAAGGGAGGGAAAGGTAAAATCATCAAGAGCCGATCAGTTCATGTGCCAACAGGAGACATTCCCATATGAGCAGCAAGCAGAGTGACAGAAAGATGAGCTTTAAATTTTCCTCCTTTTTGTATCAGCAGGACCAGTTATTGCTTTGAACCGGACAGGTGAAAAATCAGGTATTCCACTCTGCCCAGCCAATGTTTTGCTGTGTGGAAATACAAAAAAAATTCTATAGCAGGTAAAACAGTTTTCTATCTATTTCACCCATGTATATAACTCTTTGCCTATGGTTTAGCTCAAGTTGGGTTCTCAGAGGCCATGCCTTACAATGACAATGAATGGGAATAACTACACGTTATAGTATATAATCAATAATTTATTTGCAACCAAAATGATGACTTCAATATTCTGTGGTTTGATGACACATTGGTATCTATTCTTGTCATATATGTTACACCACTATATGTGAAGGAGGTGTAGCATGATAATGATGGCTCCAGGCACAAGAACAGTATACAAGATATAAATTATGTTTTGCTCTCCCAACACTGCAATGTAATTCCATAGCAACGCAGACTCAGCAACTCAGCTGTACATTTAATACAATTGCCATATAACAGAGTAACCCTCTTCACTAGGGTTCCTAAGATCATTACTTTTCAATCAGTGCTCTACGTCCACCTTTGAACCCCTTGTTTCATTAGTAAATTGAATAATAAATGAAGACAGCTATATAATAAAACTAATAGCATTTATCCTCATGTCTGTACATAAGGACAGAATAAAAGAGCAAGAGCCATGAAAAACAAACATAAAAACATCTAGAATAGATACTAATTAATAACTAATAAAGTGATGATAAAAATAAAATAATAATACATGAAGTATATTTAAACCCAGTAACTAAAATCTGATACAAGCTTTATCATCCTACCCTATTCTTCCTATCCTGTCCTATCATTTCCTTACAAAGCTGTCCTACCCTATTCTAGCTATCTTGTTTTTTTCCTATCCTATTCCCTACCTATTCTAATCTTTTATATTCTTTCTTTCATTTCCTATCCTTCCTATACTATTCTTCCTAAGCTATCCTATCCAATTTTCCTGTGCTTCTATTTCTGTCCTATCCTTCCTATTATATTGTAATATATTTTTCCTATTATCTATTATCCTTCATATACTATTCTTCCTATGCTATCCTATCCAATTTTCTGATGCTTCTTTTTTTCTGTCCTATCCTATCCTACCTATCCTGTCCTCTCCAATCCTATCATATCTTATTCTTTCTTTACTATTCCCTTGCTACAATATCCAATTTTTCTACACTTCCTATACTACTCCCTACACTTCCTACTCCTTCCTATCCCCACCGTCCTATTCTATTCTACCATTCTTTGCCTATCCTATAATTCCTATTCTATTCTATCTGATCCTTTATATGCTATCCTATTTTTTTCTTCCTGTCCCTTCACCCTGTTATAATATTTTAATACTACTCCCCATATAGAAAAGTCTTTATTCCTGTGTTTCACACCATTTAAAATGTTGGACCTCCGATGTC
The DNA here is from genome assembly GCF_032062135.1 of Pyxicephalus adspersus. NCBI lineage: Eukaryota > Metazoa > Chordata > Amphibia > Anura > Pyxicephalidae > Pyxicephalus > Pyxicephalus adspersus. The sequence continues at coordinate 21,201,861 of NC_092864.1, read as the reverse complement.
CCCCGACTCCTGCATACTGTGCTTAGAAGGCTTTCTGTTTTGGTGGCCTCTATTGCTTACTAAGTGGCCTGAGTTTTGTGGCTTTGGAAGGCTATTTAAATTGAACAAAATAATATTGGGGCTCATTCATGTACTGCAACACAGCACTAAGATTTGAATAGCCGCTCATTCAAATAAGACACAATGTAATGATTGATGTAATAGTCCTGCTGACTGCATTTCAGTATATTCCTACATTTTTAAATAAGTGTATCTAAAGCCTTTCTTCCTCTTTTTTTAGGTAGAGGTTAGAACCACTGTGAGAACAGCATTTTCTAATCTTTTAACATGGGGGGATCCTTGAAATAATTTTCAAGTCTTCAGGGAACCTTTGCAATTATTACTAAATCCACAGCTCACAGTACATTAGTGTGGTGGTCAGTGGGAAGAATGCCCATGGCACTATTACCGATAGCCAAAAAGATCAAATATGTCTTTGACCTGAGAGGTACAAATTGGTCAAGAAAACCCTGGCAACCCTGGAAAGCACCCTAGTTGAAAAACAGGGTTGCCAGTTTCCTGACCTAAAAACTTACACTAAAAAGGGGGTACAGTGCAGCAAAATATATGTAATTTACACCCCTGTGTTAAATATATTTTGGAAATTGTGCAAATACAAAGGGATTTTTAAAATGTTGCATTATTAGCATCCATTTGGCGTCCATATTTATATAAAAGGAGTTTCCCTTTAGTTAAAAAAGGATTGACTAAAATAGAGCCTTGTTATCTCATTTTCACTTTTCTTAACTTAATTTTATAGATCACAAGAACTAAAGTACAGCTGCTTATCCAAGAAGACAGAATGAACCCATTTTCATTCCAAAATGCCTTGTACAACCTTTTCTCTCCCGGTGTAGTCTTTTCAATTGCTGTACAGTTTTCATTGGGCTGCAACTCGAGCAGGGAGAGGGAATTCATGCTAATAATAAAAAGCCCTGCCCAAGAAATTCTTGAAGCTGAATAACTGCATGGCGGATAATAACTCCAAATGAAAGATATTAGATCTCGCAGTTTGAATTAAATAGATGAACTCAATCTTTTTGTCAACTCAATGAACGTAGTGGTTGGAATGTTTCCAATATGCCTGTTAAAAAATCCTATGAAGATGTAATATCATTGTCTTGGCTTATGGCTTCATTTGTGGGCTAGCTGAATTTATTATTTGTGAACATTTAAAGAAGATGTTCATGAAAAATAGCAATTTTGTTTACTTGAGACTGCTCTGATATACTGAATATTTAGGGATAGTGACGCAGACAGCAAACCCAGTTAGAATTTTAGACATTTATAGTCTACTATAAAAATACATGTAAATCTTGTAACAAATATATATTAAATTGCAGTTTACTAGTCCAAAGTAGCTACCATAGCTTTTTCTTTTTTTTCAACTAGTGATAATGTTATTAACACTCTTTTAGGGTTACAATGTTCACTCACTAGAACATACATATCAGAGCCTTGTCACCCATTACAGAAAACCTAACCTTCATATTCCTCTTCTCTACAAAATAGGGGGTAGGTGTTCTATATTTCACTTATAGTAGGTAACTGGGAACAAAGCCTTACTAATAGGTTCCTGTGATCTCTTTGTCTTTCCCTGCCTGTAATCACAAAATATCAGACAGGATTAACAGGTATTTCATGCACTTAAAGAACAAATTTAGTAAAATGCTTCTAAATGTAGGGAGCCAACAATAGAAGTGTATTGTTAGGAGTTATATACACTTTATATACACTTTAAAGTTTGCACATGTGTACCACTGTAATAAATATGTCATACCACTAGACAAGCCATAATTTGTACTGACACCTAATGATGTCTCAGAAGTGTCAGGGAAGGAATTGGCCACTTTGGGACCCCAGTAATCACCTTATCTGCCCTGGGAGTTATTCAGTACTGGAGTAATTTACGGAACATAGAACGTAGGCTTCAAAGGTAAGCCAAAATAATTTTCCCTTTGGGTGCAAGTTGTCCAACCTCTTTGGCCAATAACTGTAGCCTAAATGATGCTTTCTTTGATATAATAGCATGTATAGTGAACCCCACATCTAAAGGCAGATTAGCCCAATATAATAAACGGATAGGATTATGTTTCCAGTCATGTCTGACTGGATGTCATAATAATCATTTGACTTCATGTGATCAATGTAGTGAGGATAAAGTCTGTGCTTCCTTAATCATAAGTTTGTTCTGAGTATTAATTTTAATGGAACTGGATCAGCAAGATAGCCAGCCAACTTGTATTTTAGAAATGTATTCTCTAAAGCATAGTTGTCCAGCTTGAATCCACGAAGGGCAGTACCCATGCATATTTTTGGGTACAAACATAACATCAGTTAATTTTGTAAGATGTATTTACAGTCAGAATCAGAAAATAACTTTTTATTGGAAAAATCTGGCTTGTTTGTGGCATTCAAGGACAGAAGAAGAAAGAAAAATGGTAAACATTTACTGTTTATTTGCCAATTTACATCCATTGAGCTGGATATAAAAATAATAAGGACACGCATTCTTTATAGAACATAGATGCATTTTTGTTTTCTGTTTGCTTATTTTCCATTTTCTGATTTACTCTTTTTAAGCAAAGTATTGTTGCTTTAGGGTAAACACAATAAGGCACACAGAGACATTCATAATCACGCTGGGAATGATTCTGCTAATTTCCTGATATCGGGTGCAACAATGTTATTATTGACGTTATACACAAAAAGAAAGATGACTAGAGGCAAGTATACAGGATAGGATTGATTAAGACTCAGCTCAGACAGACTCACTTTGCACATGTGCATGTCAGGGACAGTGAGTGTTTAAAGTGACCCTGTCCATTGATGAACTAATCAAGATGCAAGTTCCCTGAAAAAGAAAAGCATTTATACTCCCTTCCCTGGCAACCAGAGTCTCCGACCTTCTCTCCATCATCCATCAGTAGTCAGCATTGACACCTACGGAAGTGTCAGATATTGGTTTCCTAAAGGGGAATCAAAGTAGACTTACCTGCCTGTTCATATTTTCTTTGAAATGAACACTGACCCTATGCACGTCTTAGTGTACATATTAAACATACCTTCGTGACGGAATGAGCAAACTCCTGTGTTCATGCTTGGGAGTTTTGTAATTCTGGCCCGACCAATATGGCTGAAGATACCAAACCCAGAAGAAGACTGGTTGTAGATGTACATGTGGCCATGGGAGAAAAGGTAAGTGAATTTAATTCTGCTTTAAGTTGTGTGCTGTGTTTCTGTTCTCTATGTCATGGCCAGAGGGGAGATTGCAGCAGTATAAAAGAGGTGAGGCAGCAGACATGGAGCACCACAAGGTGAGTATAATACCTCTTCTATTTTAGAGAAGTTTAATCTTAATCTAATATTTTTGTTTTACTTGACACAGTTGTGTTCTGGGAAACCAGTCATTACAGAAGTATAGAGGCTGTCTTTGTAACTAAACTTCTGAAAATACTAGTTGCCTCACTGTCATGCTGTCTGGACCTAGGACCAGTATAAAGATAATTCTAACTAGAATCTTTAGATAAAGTTCAGCAATGGCAGCCGTCTTACTTCTCTGATAACAGGTCCCACTTTTAAAATAAAAACTTTATTCAAAACTCAAAAAGATTCTTTTCAGTATGGGGTGGGGTAGGTCAAGGGTCCCCCACCAGAAGCCCTAAGCAGACTATACACAACATAAATGTACACATTCCACTAGATCTTTTATAAACTGTGTAGGACAAGGACCTGCAAGGTCCTATCTAAAAATTGTACTCTATGATGTATGGCCAGCCTTATTGGTTCCCTTATATGCAGGGACAATTTACTATAATCCTACACAGTCATGCCAGGCACAAATTTATGTCACCAACCAATGAGATATCTTTATTATCTATAGATAACCAATTAAAATCCAGCAGCTTTCACTATAGGAATGCACAGAATAACCCTAGGTAAATTCTAAACCTATGGGTCCCTGAATGTAATTTTATGTGCTCTTGTTGGAAATAACTTTGACCAGGTCGGGCAAAGTTTCAGACATTCCAGCAGATGTAGTTGGGACTCCCTCAAAATATAACTGAGCCAGAGAAAATGGAAAAATAGCTACATTGTTTTAAAGTTACTAAAGGAACCAATGACTGGATCCACAAACAAATGGCATTGGCCATTATAACTGTTTGGAAATATAGAAAAAAATTAACAATACAAAAAATTCTCAAAAAACTTGAATTAGACACAGCATAGGTCAACGGTATGAGTACTTTGGCTGGTATGTGACAGATATTAATACATATCAAACAGAAACCTTCATCTTCTCGCTCCACTGCAAGACCAACATGTCATTTTAGTCTATTAGGAAATGTGTATTTTAATGTAATACAATATCTCAGCAAGGAACTCTGTTACTCTGTTATTGTGTGAACTCCAAAACTCTTTCACGAATGATGGACAGAAAAAAATACAGGGAATAAAGAGACAAGGTGCTTACAGAAAGAACATGTTTCCAGAAACTAAAGAAAGGGTACAGCCTGATTTATCCAATATCTCTAAAAGTACGGCAATAATTGTGGCATGGGGTGATTAGGACAAGCCAATTATATCACAATTAAACATTTTGTCACAGAAAGAGTGTAGTAATTTTAAAAATACATATAATAGTTGAGGGTGAATTTATGATTAATTTGAGAAAAAATTCATGCAATTTTGGCCAAGATTATATTCTTTTCTTTGTCTATTTGCTTTTTTTTTTGCTTTTATTTAAACAAGATTCACTAGACCAAAGTAGCATGAAACAAAATTGTGAAAAAACTATCCAACAGGACACACCCAGTTAATAATATTATTTATTATGTTTATCACTCAGTTAATGTAAATGTGTCTGGAAACTTCCCCAGTTCCTTGTTTGAAGTGGAAATATTTGTTAAAAATATTTTTTTTTCTAGATTACAAATGTTTTGTGTTTACTGTAAAAAAAATCAGCAAATTCCCCTGCAGCCCACATGCCCTTGACCATTAGGGGTAGTTCCATGATGAATTGCACCAGAACTCACAGTGCCCAGAAGAGGGTGCAAAAAGAAGGTGGGGACCATGTTCCACCTACCTGCCTACTAGCTTCAAAGGTTACCCAGACCTTTTCTCAGTCCACCAATGCATGTACGTATTATAAATATTTAAGTAAACACATGCCCACAAAAATTTTATTTTTAACTAATATTTCCAGGTTACAGTGATGTCCATAGATATCTTTCACCATTTGCCCCATTGCTAGCAGAATAGCAGTTTAATTACTCATTAATATTCACTGCCTAAACAATGTACAATGGCATACTGCTCGTCAAACTTTGGGGAATGGGGTCTGCTGACACCATAGGGTCAGTGATTATTATTATTATTATGCAGCTCTATACATTAAATAGGAGTTGCCTTTTTGTTGAAATATGGGCTTTGTTATCTTAGGAAACTCCCTCTGCTAATTATGACGATTAGGTATGAGCATTAGGAAGGTAGGTCCTCCTTTCTCTGATCTGTCAGCACTACATCTGATAGTGTTGAACATCTTTGGGATACTAACCTGCACACTTGGGTTGTCAGGCCAATTCATTCATGCCTAAACTTTGAAAACTGTGTTTATACAGTGTCAGCACCATGGAAAGCGCTCCAAAAGGTAATGCCTTTTTTCATCCTTTGTTCACCTTCAGTGCTGCAACACTTTAGCTCTGGCTGCATGGCATTTCTCAGGGTGGGGTTTTCTGATGGCAGCAACTCTTCTAGCTGAATGTGTGTTGGAACAGCTATTTGTAGTCTACTTCAGAAGCCCCTTGTGATGGGATAACAATTCCAAAGATAAGCCAAGAAAGAGGGACAGAGTATGCTCCCATCATAAGAGTGAAGGCCACTACAAGGATCTTCAAGGTAGGATTGCTAGTTGTTATTTTATTTTATACAATATAATTGCACACAATACAATTACACATGATATACCTAATTATACACAATATAATTACATCATGTTAAAGCGAACTATTCACCAAAATGTTTACTTTACATTAAAGAGTAGAAAACCCGCTGCGGGGATAAAGGCAGAACGAGAGCGAAAATCCACCTGGGATACCCATGTCACATATTCTTCTGGCTGCTCCTTCTGTGCACACCTGAGTTCAGCCATGTGCAGAAAAGGCATTTTCTTGGGAAAAAAATTGCTGATCTCACGCATGCGCATGAGAGTGGCTACAGTGGCTCACAATGCGAGATCAGGCGACGTAGTCAGAAGCTGGAAGATGAAGATGGCGCTGCCCAGCGCTTCCTCCGTACTGGGATGAAGGCGGATTGCAGGACGACACTGGACCCAATCCAGGAAAGCTCTGGAGGGATCTGCAGGAGATAAGTGAGATTTTTTTTTTTAGTTTAGCTCTGCTATAAATATTATATGAGATTATAGTGTTTATGTTAGCATATTGTCATGGCAGACACCATGAATACTCAGGAGGGTGGACTCTCTGTGCTATCTGCACATTTGGCGGAGATGTGAGCTGAGGCGCAGAGTCTAAGGAACCGCCTGGTGTTCACCAGAGCACCCCGCAAGGGGTGATGGGGTTTGCTGCAGAGGCTCCCAGGTTGCGGCCCTCACACCTCACACCTCACACCGACACCTGTGCAGATGGAATCTGACCGCAGAGGAAACCAGAGCGTAATACAAAATAATCAGGAAATCTCATAAACAAGAACAGGAGCAGGTCAGGCAGCGAACAAGGGTAGTCAAAAACAAGCCGAAGTCAGAACCAGGGAATCAGTAGTCAGCAACAGACACAAACTGGAGCTTCAGGTAGGTAACTAATTGCAAGGCAAGGAGTGTCCAACCAAGCACATTCTTTTACCGAGGCTAGCAGGCCAGCTGGGCAGGTACTGGTTAAGCAGGTGCTATATAAACTGCAGGTAGAATCCAGCGACACCTATGTCTCAAAGGTCCGGACAGAGCAGCCCGAAGCAAGGTATGACAAGCAACTATGCTGTGCATGTAAGTGGACTTGTGGACGGCTATGTTGCTGATCTGTGACACATATACTTTAACATTAGTCTGTGGATATTTTCTATGTATCACCCCATAAGTTTAGACTATTTACCCCAAAATTAAGCTTCAATAGCACCAGTACATGGCCCACACTGGACAGTATATGGCACACCCACTCATAATCTCTCTCCAAATGGAGAAAACGTGTAAGTTTTGACTTGCTGAGTAATGTCCAGACTTACAAAGGGGGTATGTGAACTCCCTCACCTCCCATGTAACAGCACCCAGGCATGGTGATAGGCTATTTAGACTCCAAGATCTGCATCATGGAAAGATAAGAATGTGTTTCCCCATACCTGGAGATAGTAAAATCTAGATAGTAAAATAGGAAAAGTAAAATAGTAAATATTTAGATATATATGATAAAATTATCTAATTACTGTGCCCAGTATGGCCAAAATGCAGGAAAAGGCAAAGTACTATGGAACTCCCATCCAGTAGGGAGCAAAATTCAACTATATTTTTGGTCAATGAGGTTCCCATTAAAGGTCCAGTCAAAAACTAATAATTCAGCCTGCTGGGTTTACAATTTTTCTCCAATATCAATTTTCCCCTTCAATGGTTAACTCCATCAAGCTGCCCTAAATTTTACAAACTGGAATGCCCCACTAATTAATTCTTCAAAAAACTAGAATAAATATCCATTAGGGAATGATATTGCAACAGAGTGAAACCTTCATTATTAAGGGCGTGGAGACACATGCAGAGAGACATGACAAGCTGGAAGGTGAATAAACCCACTAGTAGTGATAATGAACAAATCGCTCATCCTGAACCTTCATTTACAGCACATCAAGTGGATCCATAACAAGCAGATTTTCACCACAGAATGGTATTTAGCTTTACTTATCGTTTGATATGTGAAAATAGGTCTCCCTACCTGCTCCAGTGGTTTTTAAAGGGGTCCTTTGGACTTTAAACCGGTCGACATGGGGAGCTTTTAAGGAAATCCTGACTTTTATCTCTGAATAAAGGTGTCCCAGCTCTACCCAATGGACCTCAGGAAGATCAATTAGGAAAGTGAAGTATTCCCTTAATGTAACTATTTTTACTTATCTTTTATTGAATGGATTTGTAGATGTAACAGGAGTAACTGGCATGTGGAAACATTGTAACCTAATTCTTGGCTTGGACGTTTATTCTTTCTACAATGATCTATAGTTGGAAAACTCTGAAAATTGTATGGTGCACACTGGTTGCATTCATGGGAGTCATAGAGCACTTAAACGTGGAAAAAAAACTTTGCTTTCTTGTGTTCTTTAACAGCAAACATCGAGTGGTTATTTATCCTAAAACGCGTTTTTGAGACCTTTCCACCAGTGTTATATTCCCCTGTCCTCAGTCCAGCAAGATTTTGTTCTCCTGCCTCGTAAACTAAAACACTATATGTCAGGGTGAAAATGTAACAAATAATGTCACAAATAATGCATACTCATATTTTGTGTGCTATGAGGGGCATCATGGAGAGTCATATGGAGAAAAGAGTTTTTCTCTGTAAAATGTATATTGTCAACACGTTTCAGGAGTTTGAACTCCCCTTCTTTAAGATTGTTTGATGATTATGTTGGGTATTGCCATGGAACCAGAGACACATTTCAATGATCAGGGAAAAAGAAAGCTGGCACAGAGCATAACAAACTGCATGATTTGCAGAGTGGTTTGGGTGTTGTAGAAAATTCTCCTGACTGGGCAATGGAAAGCAAAATTTTGAGCTTGCGATTGTGCCCAGATATGAGCTTTAATCACATGCATGCAGCTGTATGCAGTATGGCTGCAGGTGATTATAAACTACCCTAAATAAGACAGATTGAGCGGTCTTCTTGATATACATACAGCTGTCATTAATTAGGTGCACTCATTGGCCCTGATTTATCAAAGCTCTCCAAGACGTCAATTGGAGAGCTTGGGTGATCCAGCAGACCTGAAATGGATCTGGTCCAGAATTAAAAATATTTGACAATCAATAATGTTTTTAAATAAATCAATTCTAAGTTTGTTGGATCACTCAGGTTCTCCCTTCATAGTATATTTTCTTAATTCTTAGGCGGGCTTTAAAAAATCAGGCCCATTGCTTAGAATTGCTCCCAAAAAGGACCTGGTGAAATGGTGAAACGTTCTATTTTATAGGGAACATCTAGAACGTTGCCTGGCCGAAATGAAGCTTTAGCTTAAACTGAAACTTAACATAAAAAAACAACTCACCTTTACTTCCACAGATTCCTTGAACTTCTCATGGGTCCACGAAATTTCAGTGAACAGATTTTGCAAAACCATCAGAAGATCGAGTAAATCATTACAATCCCTGGCACTAGAGGTTAATTAACCTCTAGTGCCCTGGGATCACAATGGATTCTCAGGGCTGCATTCAGTTTGCAGCCCTAGGAATCCTCCTGTTTGCAATCCCCGGCTCTAGAGGTTAATTAACCTCTAGTGCCAGGGATCACAGTGGAACTGCAGATGAACCCTCAATGGAGTTTCTCCATTGAGAGTTTATCTGCAGTTCAGTTCACACAGCCACCGGGCTGATAAGTACAGCCCGGTGACCGTGGGAACTGAACTGCAGATTAACTCTCAATGGAGAAACTCCATTGAGAGTTCACTCGCAGTCACAGCTGATTGGAGGCTTTTGCGTGCCTCCTCCAATCAGCTGTGACCGCAAAGTTCCCATGGTCACCGGGCTGTACTTATCAGCCCGGTGACCATGGGAACTGAACTGCAGATGAACTCTCAATAGAGAAACTCCATTGAGAGTTCTTCTGCAAGTCCATTGCGAGCCCCGGACACTAGAGGTTAATTAACCTCTAGTGCCCCGGGATTGCAGTGGATTCTTAGGGCTGCAACCATTCTTGCAGCCCTGGGAATACTGTTTGAGATCCCCGGCACTAGAGGTGAAATGGGGACAAGTCTCCCCATTCAAAACCTCTAGTGCTCTCTGATTGGTTGAGAAAGCTTGGCCGGCGCTGCATTCATTGATCAGCACAGCCTGCTATCTTTTTTTTATTTATTTTTTTGAAGAAAATTTTTTTTTCTTTTAAATTTGAGCCTTATTGGCAAATTTACACCCGCCATTCTCGCTTACAATTTCGGTAAGCGGGAACGGCCGAATTCACAGTGAGATTGAGTTTTAAAAACCCGCTCGCTCATCCCTACCGTAGATCCCTTAATCCCTACGTAGCTTTCTGAGATCAGGCATGCATGAAGAGCAACCAGAAGCCTCCTGGGATGCATGACGTGGTTGTCCCGAGGTGATAAAGACCCTGTTATGTAAAGTAAAATTTCTGGTGATAAATTCGCTTTAGATAGAAGTGCACTGTTTATGCTTAGGCACTTCTGTGTCTCTGTACATAAGCTGTGTGAAATCATTGCAGGCACTGCTTCCTCTGACTGCTAGTCTCATAAGATGTGATTTAGTGGTGTGCTAATCACTGTTCTCCTTACAGGAGAGAAATCTGTATGCAAAGATTTGCAGTGAAAGGATCTCCCTGCATCCTTTGTAGTCTTTTTGTTGATTTAAGTATTGTTCCCCAACCAAGATAGCCATTTTAACACAAAAAGAGCATAGAACAATGCTTGGTAAGCCGGTAATGGGGAAATTATCATCTGCAGGAAGACCACCTTCAATGCTAGTGAATAGTCATTTGGCATTTAGTTGTTGTTTTTGGGCACAGCTTCTACAGTTAATTCATCCTAACAATATTTCTATCTAGAAAAAATTAAATATGTAATATTATATTCTTATTTGGAATAAAATCATTTCCAAACATAACGTGGTACCAAAATACCTTTGTAGGTTTGGAAATAAACTGAATAATTTAGATAAGCTGGATATACATGTTAAATTTAGAATAATACATTCTATCTTGAGGGCCCCACTATATTGTAGCTAAAGAATAAAAGCATATTAAAGGTTAATGTTTTATTCCCTAATTAATGATAACAGCCCACTAATGAAGATAGGGAACATGCTAAGTGAATTTATTTGAATGTCGATGAATAAACATGTTATATTTAGATCATTCAATTCTATTTTTACCAGCATAAGTACACAGATACAGGTACCAAACTCATCTGTAATCGAATGTTCCACACAGGGAAAAAAAATAAAAAGCATGGAGCTAGTAATAGGGGCCATTAAATATTTTCTTGTATTTATACTAAAGGCTTTGCCAGTTTACATCTGTTATGACCTTTATTATTAAAGTGCATTAGCATGTCTCACGTAAATACATTCTATATCTACGCTAGACATAATTGGATGTATTTCTATAAGAATTGCTAGCAAAAGCACTCAGAAATTAAAATAATTATAGCATTAAAAATAAAACGAGTCACAGCCTATGTAATTAAATCTTGTAAAGGGATTAAAGTGGACTTTCCCTTACAATCTGCATATAAATCTTTTGGACTCATGTCAGAGTTACTGAATCACATTGTTATTTTGAGTAAAAGACACCTCTTTTCTTCTATGAATATAAATCCACTGCTTTTTAACCTTCAGCCATAGCAGTCTTGAGCACATGATGTAAAGAGTAAGGTGTTTGGTTTGCATTTAAACCTAAACTGCAGGCAGATATTCAAGGAAAGACTCCAGTAAATTCAGGTTTATGTTTATTTATTTTACAAAATGTATTAAATGTAATAAATTGCAGCTTCTAAATTTGACTTATTTCAGCAACTTGTGATTTCTAGTTGGAGAAAGGGGCAGATTCTGGGCATGCTATGTTTACTGTACATGGTCTGCAGTAATCTCACATGGGCAGAGAGACGATCTCATCAGTCTGGTAATAATTATAGGTGAGCAGAATAGAAAGTTGATGTCACACTAACCTCTTTCTCACTAAAGCGCAGGTTCCCTCTCTCCTGTGCATATGGGCAGTTCTGATCCCGTGCGAGCCTGCTCTTCCAAGTTTTATCAGCATCACCCCTACAATTAGGAAATAGCCTCCTAATCGTCCCTGGCTATTTAGCTGGCTCACACATAGCACTCAACGTTCGTACAACGTGTCTCCACTACTGCTGAGCCCCCTAGTTCTGCTGAGCATTTACCTTTCACCTGCCTGATAAATGACTGTTTGCCAGTTAACACACTGTAGCCCAGTCTATTTCACTGTCTATTCCCTTGTGCTCTACCCCTGTGTTCCCTTTGTCTTTAGTGAACCCCGTATCACATGTCCCCTTTGTCTCTTCCTGTGTCCACTGCATTCCCCTGTGTCTTCAGTGACCTCCGTGTCGCCTGCACCTCCTGTCTCTTTCTGGGTCTCCTTTGTTCCCCTGTGTCTGTGGTGACCCAGTGTTACCAGTGTCTATTTTATGGATTTCTGGCCAGCTTTAACTATTTTTCACACACTGGGCCTGGTGTGTCCAAGGACCGCAACCTGACAGCAGCCTGAAGTGCAACATCCTTACCACTAAAGGGTCTGAAGAAGACCAGGTTGTATAGATTCTGCACCTTAGCTCTTCCCAGGGACCACACCACTATTGTGCAAGCCATAACGCCCCCTAGAGGCTCCGTCTCTCCAAGCATGACAGTCAGATCCCATCTGGTCAAGAAATCCAACGGGATTATGAAATTCTGAATAAGAAAAGTGTAAATGGCCTTGTTTTTTATCTCATTGTTTTATTATTACTTCAGCCAGAACAGCCAGTGGTGATTGCTAGCTGTCAACATCTCATGACAGGATTGACTAAGCAAACGACAATCCAGCTGAGCTACATTGACATCATTGATGATGAAGACAGGAGTGTCAATGTGGCGGCATGTTATTGGATGATCCCAAGTGCTGGCATTTTTGCCTTTGCATGGGATATCTGAATTGTAATCCAAAGTTGGAATAGCTCAGATCTAGATCAGAATTAACTCTGATTAAGACTTACCAATCACCACTGGTGGAAATCCTTGTCCATTCACATGGTGGGTGTGCTGAGGTGACTTAACTGTGTTTGCTTAAGAGCAATATAGAAATATTGGGTCATCAGGTTGGAAGCAATGTGTGGCACAGTGGCACGGCTTTAAAAAAAAATGAATGGACCTGAAATACAATAGCAAAACAGCTTGACTTTCTGTATTTCAGTTGCGCATTTTGCTTTTTGCTAGGAGTTCAGCTTTAAACATTTCCCCATTAAGGCAAACACTACGACCATCCAGATCATTCTTTTATGCTGCAGTTGCCAAAACTTTAAGGCCATTGATCCAGCTTGCATAGAAACTGTTATGAGCCTATTAGCTTTCATCACTGCAAGATCTGAATTCTGTGTTATAGGGTCAGGGAGCATTAACACATCAAAAAGGTTAGGGTAAGTCAGGATGACCTTGTACATAAAGTTACACCTCTGAATGGTTCTCTTATAACATTTTAAGACATTCCTTTGATTGACATATCTTTTATTTAAACACTTTCAGCTTAAACAACTATAAATATATATCTTCCCAGGAGATTTAACACAAGTACGCCTGTTTTCTGATCTAGCAAATGTGTATTCTACAGAAGGTCTGCTACATAGCTGTTAGGTCAGGCTTTTCTATTGCCTCTGTTTAACCCTGTCCGAGCAAATATATCCACTCAGTCCTTCATAGGAATGAACAAATAATTATGGTACAATACCTGGGCACAGCAACCTACAGAGATGTGTAAAAAGTCGGAAAGAATGGACAATTCTCATGCAGTTTGTTCATTACACCCATACAAGTAACGGCAAATTTACTTCTTTGTCAAAGCTGCATTATTTTGCAACTTTGAGAATTAACTGTTGGAAAAATATAGGAAAGGGTGTGAAAAAAATGTTCAATTGTGCCTCTCTATGTTCTGTACAGGGTATTGTTATTAACTCCCGACAGCACAGTATGTCACTGTGTCCTATTCACAAGAAGTTTAAAAGCTGCTTCAAGTGCTGACATTTACACAATACCGCTCTGGCACATGCATATTCCTTTATTTGTTAGCTAAGGGAAAAAAACTTCACATGGTAAAAACACCAGCATGTCAATAAGGATTTTTTCACAGCTGCAGGCAGCGGTGGCCACTGATGTCCTGTGCTGCATAAAATAAAGAAGACATAGCTGCAGTTATAATATTGGAATTTATCAGAAGCTGTGTATAAAATGCCCAGGTCAAAAATTGTTATGGTTAACAAGTATGCAAATGGTTGCAATGTGGTTACTGCTTCATTGTGCCAGTGAACCAATGCTTTGGGGAAGATGATACATGTAGCATCCACCCACAGCAGCCCAATAGAGAATGAATGGGGGCAGACCTGAGTGGTTTAGTACTGTTCACCACTGCCCTCTGACAAATCAGTTAATGCTGGTTCTTTTGGCTCTGTGGTAGCATTAGCTGAGTGGTTGGCAAAGTGCCAGCCAACAGGTTCCAAACAGGACCACTTGCCTAACTATAACTGCTACAATTCTGAGTAAACTTTAGGGGGTAGCATGGGAGACGAACTGTTTCTAGTTAAATCTCAGGAATGAATCTGATGGTGTGGGTGATGCCATAAAAGCTTTTCTGAAGTCGATGGGTTAGTAAGATATGGCAGGAAACAGAAGTGCCCTATGAACCTCAAACAGAGACAGACACCTGTCAAGGGGCACCATGGAAGTAGGACATGCATCTAACCAAAAAATAGGAAATATAGAACAAAAACTCAGGGAAAAAAGCTCTTTTATTTTGGCTTCATGTTTATTTTGCCCAACAAGCAATCCCTGGCCCTGCGCAGTTAGTTTCACCCCCTCATTGTATGCACAAGCCACAACCAATTGGTCAAAGCTTTAAAGTGGCTAAACATCATGAAAAATGAACTCCAGCCTTACCTCTCATCTTGCACAGATCTCTGGAATGCTCTTCTATCTTCAAATTGCTTACTTTGGTTTCTTTTCATATTGTGACCTTCTTACAGTGTTCATTGGAAGCAATGACAAGTCCAAGACGCAGTCTTATTTCCTGACTGGAGGACATCTAGCACCATTTTATCCTTTCCTCTCCAGTCTTAGTGTCCCAGGAGCAACCCTTTCATTAATTTATGTTCATTTATTCAAGGAAGCTCAGCATCACATGGAGGAAATACCATGGCTTCTTGTTTATAAGGATGTTCTACCTACATTCCATTGTGAAGCACAAAAGCCTAATGATGACATCGAGAACCATTAAGAAGATATTATGATGGAAATTGGAACCAAACGGACCATCAAGCCCTACCCAAACTTCAGTGCGGCAGATGATGTCCAGAAATGGGCTGCCATTGTTGATGAGATTACAAACAGTACTGTTACCCAGCATCAGGAAGTCAAAATCACTTTAAAAACCTATGTGGGAAAGGACTTGGAAGATTACTTTAAATCTGAGCTGACGGGAAACTTTGAACAAGTGATTCTTGGCTTGATAACTCCATCAATTATATCTGATGTGCAAGAAATGAATAAAGCTATGAAGGGTGCAGGAACTGATGAAGGATGTCTCATTGAAATCTTGGCTTCTCGTTCAACAGAAGAGATGCACAACATCCATGCAAGCTATAGATTTAAATATGGCAAGTCTCTGGATGTCAATATTTGTTCAGATGCCTCTTTTATGTTCCAGAGGGTTCTGGTATCTCTGGCTGCCGGAGGAAGAGACCAGAGTGACATCGTGGATGGTGCTTTACCCACAGTGGATGCAAACGCCTTCATGAGAAAAAAAAAGGGGACTGAGAAGTTTGGACCATTCTTTGTACAAGAGACAAAAAGCATTTACTTTTTTTCAGGAGTATAAAAAGATTTCAAAAAAGAAATCGAGGCCAGTATGAAATCTGAGATCTCTGGACACTTGGAAGATGCTCTCCTGGCCATTTTAAAATGTGTGAGGAGCAAGCCTGCTTACTTTGCTATGTTGATCAAGAAAAGGAATAACCAAGGAGAGCAAAAAAAGAAGTGTATACTTCAGTTTAAACCTGATATACCTGGGGTATCTAACTGGAGACTAAGGACAAATGCCACAAGTGCTGCGATTAAGAGATGCTCATGCTCATCATTCTTTAATTGCTTCCTCTAGCTACTGGTCTGTGATCTCCAACAAACCTGTAATAAATCAATAAAGATTATTTTCATGGCTTTAGATTAAATTAAGCTGGCATGAGTGAGCACTTTAGATGTCAAATCTGCAAATAACAATATAAAAGTATTGCCTCTGGTGAGCTATTTCTCTTACATCTCCCTTAGCCTAATTTAGTCAGCAATGTATATCACACATCTTATTTGTAGTAGCTCTTGCCTTGATTGAAAACAACCTAATAATAAAGATTCATCTATATGTCAGTGCACTGGGCTTCTGGTAGTGTAAAGGCAGTAACAGGAAACAAAACCTGGACAGTATGGCTTGGCAATCTGTAGATATCATCTGAGCCCCCCGACAACAAATTCTTAATTTACTTATGTCATACAACACAGCAGAGGCTAGCGGGAATAGTGAAGATAACTAATAAAGCTTATGTACATGTTTGTGATTTTTGTATCCCTTAATGAGTCCTAATTATAAATCAGGCCCCTTACAGAATGCATCACAGTATATCTAATAGAGTGCTATGAATTATTAATCTGCCCTAGAGCTGTTAGCATATTTTATTTAGAGATAAGATGAAGAAGCTTGATCAAAGTCATACAGATCTCATAACATGTCAACTCTCTTTGGTGTCTCACCCAATCAATTCTGCTATCCCTTATTAAATTAACCTCTGTTGCTTTTACAAAGGGGACTGATTAAAGGCAGACAATACATAAAATGGAAATGTATTTTTTCCTTGGCACACCTCTGTAGAAACAAAGAAACAACCAAGTTGTTAGTGAGGTTGGGAGCTGCAGTTACATATTGTAAATCACCTACACGTGCACCTGCAGGTAATACTTGGTATAGCACAGTGACTGTATGGATATAATGATTCTATATATTAGAACTGTAAAACTCCATAAATATTATAATTTATATTTTACTATTCTTTTTGTAGTCATAGCGCTTCTTGATCAGTTCATGCCACTAATACTCTCGAATACAATCATAATTTTCAGAGAAGGGTATTCAACTCAAGCACAGTATAGGCTGAATTTTCTGGCTTTTTGTAATCATTTTTTTTTTACTGCTTTCTATTGGACAAATACCTTAGGTACTCAAAACCAATCCGAATATAAACTGAGGTCGTTTTTAATAATTGAGGACACAGATAACTCTTTCGACTCAAGTATAAACACAACATGTTTTTTGTCACGCTTGGTGAGATATGGCCTGCACAATGGTGGTGTGAGCCCTAAGAAGAGCCAAGATGCAAAATCTAAGCAGAAGTCTGGTCTTCTATGGAGCCTCTAGAGGTGAGGATGTTGCTCTGCAGACTGCTGCCAGGTTGCTGTCCTTGGGCACACCAGGGTGGCCAGAACAATGTGTGGTACTGATTCAACAGAAAGGGGAATAGTCAAAAAAAGGCTGGGTTTGAGGCAGGCAGCAAACAAGCAAGGTCAGGAACAAAGCCAGGGGTTGATAAAACAGAAATCCACAAACTAACACCGATGACAAGGGGGTCACCGAAGACACAAAGGAACACAGGAGACACAGAAAGAGAAAGTAAGAACAGGTGACGAGGCAGTCACCAAAGACACTGAGGCACACAGGAGACACAGGAAGATCACAGTAGTATAGAAACGTTGCACAAATGCTCAGCGCTGTGTCTGAGCCAGCTTAATTGCTAAGAGCTAATAGGAGGCTATCTCCTGACTGCTGGGTAGCAGGGCAATGCTTATAAAATTTGAACGATCAGGTGCGTCAAGAGTCAGAACTGCGGGAGTCAGAAACTTTGAGAAAGCAAAACTTTACCAATACCTAGCAGGCTTAAATTGCAACTTGAATTGATATCTTGAGACAGGGGCTCTCAAATCCAGTCCTAAAAGACCAGAATCCATACAAATTTTTAGTGCAGTATATACTTATACTAGTATAGGCCAAGATTTTTTTCTTGCCTTTACAAATGGCATTAGAAAAAGAATCTGGGATTCACAACAGTAGATGGTACTGTGTGATCATGTAAAAGTGTGTAATAAACTTGCTGTTGGGCATAAGTTTGTTATGCACTGTATATGAGGACATAGCACTATTTACTGGGAGTCAAGAACTTTGCATAAAAAAAATTTTAGGAGCAATTTTTAGGGAGTCGGACAGTCCCTGAATGCTGCCAAAAATAGCAGTATGTAATTGGTCACTCTTTTACGTGTTCTCCTTTGAGTCCAGATGTGCCACCAGGGGGTGCCACTCTGGATTTAGGAAATTGGGTTAAATGAGACTGGGCTTAATTCAGTCCAGGACTGCAGCACCATCTAGTGGTATAGAATACTTACCACTGTTGACAGTGGGAAAGATAGAATGTGTCATTTTAACAGGCCCTAAACAAATTATCACAAAAAACTACTGTTATTGTACTGTTGATGCATAATCCCTAACCCCCCCCCCCCCCCAAAAAAAAAAAGAAATAGTATGTGCTCCCAATTCATTTCCTACAAGAGTGTACATGAATCTGTTTTTTGGGAATTGTTTTTATATCACTTACAGGCAAGCTCTCACTATGTAAAAGCTGAAGATCTCTGCTCTATTAGTGAAACACAGCAAAGAATTACCCTGTCATTAGAGATCTTCTCGCCTCCCGCTTGTTATTAAAGATAGACTCTGTCAAATTGAGCGTCTCATCCTCATGGATCTCTCCGCTGTGTGATTCTCGCCCTTCAGAAGTGAAATCCCCCATCCGGCAGCATTCTTCCAAGTGACAGCATGGAGCTGAATCTGGCAGATTTGTCTTTGTTGGGTGTGATTAAAGTACATCCAATACCTCCAACTCACACTGATCTTTCACATACACATTCACATATGAACAATACCCATCCGGTAAATGTATGTGACAATGTTTCATGAAAACAGCCTGATGTGAGTTAGTAAATATTATCAAACTGTGATTTTTTTTAAGCAAGCATCTGTATAAGGTGCCTGGATAAATAGACACCCCTATATTCAGAAACATATCACAATGCGTTAAAGGGCTCTTTACACCAAAATGTGAGCTTCAAAGAGTTAGAAGATTTTGATATGCAATAGTGAGGTCTTCTAGATTTAAAAATATCACATTACCTATTAAAACAAATTACAGGCAAAACCATAGAAAAATCAAGTATTCCAAATGCTTCAATTTTTTTCATTTTCCATTGTTGGATACAGTTTGTCTCTAAACTTACTAGTAAAATTGACTTGAGCAATCCTTGAGCAATCCTTAGCACAGCCCCCTTCCTCCTTGCATGTCATAGCCCTCTGCTTTTCTGAAAGTGTCTAATTTCCCCTCCCCAAATCTCCGTACATAATCTCTTATGTAGCTTCCAAGGGAGGAGTAACTTGGAATACTATAGAGCAATGTTTCTCAACCAGAGCTCCTCCAGAGGTTCTTTGAGCAATGATCATTAGCCAGACCTAGAGCACAGAGATGCATAGGGGAAGGCCTGCATTTGGGGGTCAGGAAGCAAGCAGAGAAAGGGTTAAAGTGTTAAGGTGGAGTTATGAATAAGGTGGAGTTATGGTAAAAGGTGACATAGGGGTAGGGAAGGGGTTAAAAGGTTATAAAAGAAAAAGTGAGAGGGGAGGGGGTGGGCAATCGTTGGGGGGTCAGTGAGAGAAAAGCTTTTACCACCGCCCGTCAGATAGGAGGGATTTTATGGGATGAGGTCCGCGAGGGAAGTTGGTTTTGGGAGTGGGGGCAGGAGATCCATCTTTAGTGTGGAATCCCTGGATTTCGGTGGAAAACAGTTATGGTTGGAATGGTTGTAGGTGAGGACTGGGAATATTGGTAATATCCTTCCCGAGCTGGGTGAGGTTGCGACTGGGAGCATATATATCATGGTTGCGTAGGTCCAAAATGGGGGTTAGTAGATGGGAGGAGGCCTTCGAGGATCAATAACAAGAATGATTTGATGAAAGAATATGTGAGGGTAAATGGGGTTATGTTATTGATGATGTTATGTATTTATGGTTATCTGTGTTTGTTATTTATTAAATTCCTAATGTTATTCAAAGTTGTAATAAAAGGCCTGTGTTCCATTTAACCACTATGTTGTTGTGTAATATTTATTTGGGGGAAGAAGTTGGGGTGGGATAGGAATTTACTGAATGCGTCTCTTTGCCTTGCCACAGTCATGTGACTCTCAAACAAGTGATTACATGAGTTAAAATTGATACATATGTTCAAGTAAGTTGGGAAACATAGAAAAGTTCCCATCTGTCTAAATGAATTGGTCTTAATACTTGCTTTGAAATCGCTGTTTCACAGAAAGGGGACGTTTTATGGAGTCCAACCAACAGTTATTCTTGGATTTACATGGATTTGGTCTAACCATTGAATTAATTTATACCTGGCTACCTACATCCCCTGAAGCAACTAGTGTTGCAAAATGTGATGGAATTTTAGGCCTTAGTTGAACCTATTTATCAGTTTGAACTCATGCCTTCACTTGTAAATAGAGCTGTACTTGAATAATTGCCTATAAATAACTGTATTGCAATAAGTGTTCTGAGTGTTCAATAAGTGTTCAAACTTTGTTGTTTTATGATACACAAAAAAATACATTACATTTTTGGAAGCATACAAAGTGAGATAGACCAAGTTCAGGTTTATCTTTTTCTTCTTATGTTTCTAAATGTCTTAACAGTGAGGCTTTCCCTGTTATTAAATCTGCATAAATATACAATTCTATGTGAATATTGTCGTTGGCCTCTTTAAAGGTCATTTCCACCCAGAAATTATTTTAAAGATTTGGGTGGGTAACTGTTAGGGTAAACACCAAAGATATAGGGAGCTTCATCTAAGGGCCTTGTAATCGTATTTATAATCATACGTTATAAATATTTGTTTATGTGTATTTGTCAAGTTGGATATCTGTATCCTATAAAGTCTTGTTACACCACAAAATCAATGAGCTTGCTCTAATATTCATAAACAATTACAGGTAGTCCCCGGGTTACATACAAGATAGGTACTGTAGGTTTGCTCTTAAGTTAAATTTGTATGTAAGTTGGAACAGGTACGTTATTTTAATAAATGCATTTAGGAGAGAAGTTTGTCTCAACATATTATTAGGCGGTGTGGTGTCAGCTACTGTATAAAATCCTCACTGTGTGTGAGTTACCAGAGGTTAAGAATAGCAAGAGACTTTTTCTGCAAGTCAGGCGAACCACCCCTCCCCCCATCAAGCCTCTGTCCCGCACAGAGGAGGCTTCGTATCTAGGAGTGGTCTGTATGTAGGATGTCCTTAACTCGGGGACTACCTGTACATACAAATCCAGATATTAGTCCCCAAACCTTTCAGTTATAAGTGCTGCTCCTTCTTATGATTCATTCCCTTTCAAACTGTGTGACGCGCTTTACTTGGCACACATCCACCATTAGGACTATCACTCACCAGTACAACGTAACCCCTAGATGACAGTGACATGAGTCTCTCTCATATCTTCAATAGTCCAATACTATGATTTGATGATAACATATATAAACATCCAAACAATAAATGACAGCAATCCTTCATTATGATAACCAAATGACAGAGCATTCACTTATCCAGAGATTGGAGTCATTTATGCTCTACTTCCTCATTGGCTCCAATCTACTAAGCTTCACATATCCAATAACCCTATACCAAACATTAGCATATGAATACCATCTACCTATATACCTTCCTAATCCTTTCTAATACAATCATTAATATTCATATCCATAGTTATGTCGTTAGTAAATCACCTCTATTTAACTTTTGCAGAAAGAGATTAGCTAAGTCATAAAATAAAACTTATATAAGGTGACACAACGCTAAATGCAACTTCATATTAACGTGAGCTCTCAACTAGGCAAAAAGAGGACCGGGCTGTCTTTTATCCAACCTAGCCAACAAAGTCATTCTTAAGCCCAGCAAGAATACAATACCATTTAGATGTAGTTTCCATAAAGGAGGTAAAAAAAATCAGTAAAATGCTTTCAGAGGTATTTGCTTGTTAAAGCTCTCAGCAAAGGTCATGCGGAGTCTCTGGCTGATTCTCTTAATAAAAGCTTTGAAGTGAGGAAATTCTGCTAGCAATGGGGAAAGATAGCACCAGAAAACCTGAGACGTGGAGGCTTTGCTGGGATTTCAAATAAAAGTTCAGCTCCTAGACAAAAGTTTTCCACTTTCTAGTTTCTTTGGGCGATGCCATTAAAGTGAAGCTGTAATTTTGTTCCATGGAAGAGTACGGCTCTTTTTTTAGCTTTATGAATGATTTTGGTGTATTTTGGAAAGGTGATAATAAAGAGACACTGTCACCTTTCCCATTCAGTGCAAGTGACAACGTCTGTCTTGTAGGGTTATTAAGCTTAAAAATTTTAAAAAGTACAAGCAGGCGTGCGGCTTTTTATTGCAGGAGAGACATAAAGAAATTATAACCAAAGATATTGGGACTGTGTTCCACTGTATCCAAAACTAATAAAAGTGAATTTGAACTTTGGCAGTCTTTTGTAAATTAAATGGTTGTTCTCATCTGAAGCTTGATTGACTACTCTGTCTCTAGGAAGCCCTATTCCAAAAATATTCTCATTTTCCATCTTTGTAAAGTTCACATGCAATTTTCCTATCAATTTGCTGAAAAATTTGATGACTTTAGGAAGAATACATTCCCCACCACAGACCCGATTCTCCCTTTCTTCATATGTGTTGTATCACTTCTGTGGCTGTCTAATTACTGTCTTTGTTCAACCACTTCTTCTATCCTTTCCTATACCTCTGTACCTTATCTATTATAAAGCTGTTAGAGAAGAAATGGGGAATACTTATAGGACCTGATTTATTAAAGATCTCCATGACTGGAAAAGATAGACTATCATGGGAGAACCTGGGTTATCAGGCAAACCTGGAATGAATCTGTCCATGAATGAAAACATTTGCCAACTAATAGAAAATTATTTTAATGAACTCCATTCCAGGTTTGCTGAATCAGAAAGTTCTCCCATGATAGTCTATCCTTTCCAGTCTTGGAGATCTTTATTAAATTGGACCCACAGTGTCAATTGAGTGGCAACTTCTAGGAAAGGTGATAAGCATCCAAGATGATGGCACCTAGCAGCAGTCTTAGAGTCTTTATACCCTACAGTCACATACTTTATGATCTTAGTTACTGCTGCTGAATTTGATGACCAATACCAGGGTCAATAAGCCAGCCATTTTCAAAAAGGGTTCCATCGAACTCTGGGGTACCTTCAGAGGTTGCTAGAGGTTCCTCAATTTGTGGCTGAATTATTCCCATTCAATGGTAGCAGCATGAGCCCGAAAATCTTTTTAGCTGTAGGGTGAACATTCTGAACTCCTCCTGGCATTTTTCCCACTGACCCTCAATGAATTGATTTTAACAGTGGTTCTTTGAGATCTAAAAAATCATATTAAGTGTCCCTGTAAGATAAAATCTTGAGAAAGGCCAGTTTATTCAGTTTGATGAACATGTGTTTTTCACGGGGCTTGACAACCTAGGATCTGCTGTCTGACATGGGTTCAAAGTAGCAGAAACACAGGTTGGCACTCATACCATAACCAATATCCCTTTCCCCCATCCTTATCTTCTGTTTTTCTCTTTTTTTTGTCCTTTAAAGTGTAACCCCATATTTTTTGCAACTTCTACCTCCCATTCTACATATTGTTTCTACCTATTATACCAATACAGCATATCTATATATATCATTTCTCTCTGTAAATTTTCAATGTACCCATTGATCCATAAGGTTTTAAGGTATGTCAGAGAGACTAAGAGACTACTTGAAGAAGAAGAAATCTACAGGTATAGTTTCAGTATATAAACATGGCCACCTGGCCACCTTAAGGAGACATTTTCCCACCAACCACCAATGTAAGGGTTATTCTTTATACTGAACCCCAATAAATTGATTTCACCTCCTGGCCACCTTAAGGAGAAGTTTTCCAACCAACCACCAATGTAAGGGTTATTCTTTATATTGAACCCCAATAAATTGATTTCACCAGGGGGTTCACCGAGCTCTGAAAAGTATTTTGGGTTCCTCTGGGGTAGAAATTCTTAAGAAAGGCTGTTTTAAGCTTTAAACTCTTTTCGTTTGTTGAAAGAACCAAATACAATATCCCAACATTTACAGTAGCATGCCTATTGTTACCTGAAAGGAACTATTTAAACATGAGCAATAACACAACTCTCACATTAAATGCAATTCATGACACCACTTACACAAGGCTAAGTGTATAGAACACTGAATTTATGACATAGATTTCTATTAGAAACATGTTTCTAATTAGAGCCTTCCAGTATTAAGTGCTAAGATTTTCGTCTCCCATTAGTGCAACACTAACACATCGGCTTGGATAACAGAAGCTTTTCTGTGAAGTCGAATTCGAGTAAGGAGATAGCAGGAACCCAATCAAAATACAAAAAGACTAAAAATGTGTGGATAGTAATCTGTCTTAGTGAAATACAGGGTTATAGAAACCATATGGTTTATTTAAACAACTGAGGAAATAATAAAAAAAGTCAACAGTTATATAGAAGATCTTTTAATATCAGATACAAAATGTAAGAGTATCTCAAACATTTTCTACAATAAGTAAAGTGGAAATTCATATAAAGAAGTCATAAATCTGCAAAGTGTAGTTACTCTATATTTTATACTTTGGAGGCACCATTTGAAAGAAAGGGCAATGGACCTGATATACTAACAAGTATGTGTTTACGATTGTGATTCAATGTCAAAAATCTATGCTTATAGAATTTATTGTTTGTCAATGCTATGTGCAAATGTTCACACACAGGATATATCAGGTATGTGCTGAATTTATTGACAAAGGTGTTTTGCTATAGAGTGTACGCTTCAGTGATCAGATGTATGCCAGTCAAGCCGTAGCATGCCTACAATAAAAATGTGATTTTCCTTATGGTTTTTGAGTCTAAGCTCTGTTAGCAATGTACTATATAGGAATAAATCTTAACAGCTAAGAAAGTTGAAATGCATTCGTTAGTAGAAATTTTACATGAAGGGGTATCCTTTAACAAAATATCATGCATCTAAAATCATTTACACACCAGAAATGGAAGCTGTGTATTTGAAACCAGCAACAAATAGAGCTAGAGAGCTGGTGTAAGGATCAAGGATCAATTAAAAAGGGGGCAGCTCCAAGAAATGGTGAGTTGGGCAGTCTTCTTGGGCGCCATGAGTTTGAAGGTTCCTGGACTTTATCTGCTATCAATGTCTAATTTTATACCCAGGAAGTTCCTGCCTAGTGACAAGTTCCTGTGGCACTCTTTGAGTTCCCACAGTGTTTGATAGGCAGTCATTTTTTTGAGGTCCTTGTCCTAACGGACACCAACTTTACCATTTAGCTATGGTAGTACTGTAATTGAACCCTGGGGACAATCTTTTGTTGGGCAAGATGTTGGAGAAAATCTGCAGCAGGGAAATACACAATAAAAAGCTTATGGGGTTCTAACATAGAATTTATATTGCTGTTGGATAGGTTCCTGCTCAATTCATGTCCTAAGGACAACCTTAACAGGTTTTTAACAGGAAATTAAGGAATCTCTAAAATGGAGCCTCTATTGGGAGATAATTCTGCCAAGAGTTATTGTGGTTCCTCATCATACACTAGAGAGAAAATGTTTTGGCTATAGATAAGGGAGCCAATTTACAGCTATTTATGGTACTGTATATGGTGGCAAGTCAGTAATTTATTCATACAGACATGTAAAGTTACCAGAGGATTATGTTCAACTTTCAGATATCTGATATGCACCCCAGGAGCCTCCAAAACTGTTACCCATTTCCAGGTTAGGGTAGACACCCCTTGATGCAATGTAGGTGTTTTAGCTGACATTTCAAAGATATCTACATTACATTAAAATGTGTGTCACAGAAAAAACAGTCATATCTGCTAAACAAACATATTTCCTCATATATCCTATTAAAGATCCGGCAAGTACAGAAAAATCCACTAGAAATACACCCTGTCCCACACAGTGTCCCACGGAGCATTTTGTGGACTGAATGCGGTCAGTCCTGCCCAAATCTAAATCAAAGACATTAACTATGTTGTCATCCAAAAACAAGATGGCCTAAATATTCTCCAGGAAGTGTGCACAGTATATGATCGCTTTACATTTTTGACAAAGTTAATGGGTACCAGTCGTTTAGATATTACAAACATCTCAATAATATAATATATTTACCAGAACAAGAGGTTAAATAAGGATCATTTTGTTTCATTTCACATGAAGAAAGATGAAGATGAAGGTGTACCTTAATTTTCGGAAAAGTTGAAGTTTGCATATGACTTTGTGGATCGTCTGGAATATAGCAGACATTGTGAATTAGGAATCATAACCCTTCTGGCAACATGTACAGTTAGTTTATCAGGTTGTGTATTAACACAGGCACACTTTAACATCTGTTCTACTATACACACCCCGTAGCATTAGACTTTACAGCTGCAACTTTTTTTTTTCTTTTTGCTGAGAGAGCTAAACATGTATAGATAATGTGAAGAATACAAAAATTAAGAAAATAGCTTTAGTGATCGTTTTCTCTTCCAAGAACTCAAGGCAATTCACAGAGGGTTACAATATTCTACAATTTAGGCAAACAGCCCAGTATTGAAGGACAAGTGAACCATTTAGGGAATAGTTGTGCTTCTCTAAATCATAAATGGGACAGAATAAATATTTAATACTCTTAAGCACAGGCTTAGTCACTCATTTGCCATGGGAATGGAACAAAAGATGTGCTATGTTATGGTATTAAACATCTAAAACTGCAATTTATTTGGGATGGCAGACATCTCCATGTCATTTATGAGAGGTGATCCAAGTTCTTCTGTGGCTACCAGCTTCGGCTCACTGTCTTTGCCTTATTCTTCTCTTTATTAGCACACGTGTTAACTACAAGGGTATAGTTCAAGTAATGTTGACTCTTTGGATCATCATGAGGGTTCCCTTGTATATGGACAGCTAGTGAGACCAAATGTTCAGCTGTTATGATGCAGTGTTTCTGTAGCTTTATCAACAAGTCCTCTTATTCCTCTTCCTTCCCTACCAGCAGAACAGGCAGAGCTGTGATCTGTAGAGGAAGTTATTAAAATTATTTTTGCAGCAAAATTACCAGTCTTATCAAATATAATCAATCAAATTAGCCTTAGTGTTACAGTTGAGGTTAGTAAAAGATTTAGAGTTAGCAGTGCCAAGGCCCTTCCCTTGCATTGGTTCTTATGGAACCAACATTTCAGCATTTCACAGAAGTGAACCACTCACTGCCAACCCAATTCATTCCCCATGGCCAGCCATGTTGTATTTAACAGACGCCCTTTTGCCTGGACGACCACAGCGGGCTCACTACTCCCATACTCCTTGAACATATAAAAAAACGTCCCTTTTTGGAGTACATGTCCTCTCAACTGAAGCTGAATTCAACTACTGGAATCGGGAGACATTCCCTATATCAATTTATCCACGTTAGGTTTCATCCTTTTATTTTGTCTTCCTCTATCAACATATAACATATCCAGACCTCCATTGATATTAATTGTGAAATTCTTGAACCCTTTCTATAAGGAACTTTTTCTTCAACAACCTTAATGAATCTTCCTATGATACATGAGTCAGTGAGCCCCCCAACAATTATCGCTGTCTGAACCCATAAAAAGCTCCTCAATATTTCTTTATTTGGGTCTACACCCGACATACATATATTGCTATTATACTTGATTGGGCATACTATCAACATTGTAATGTAATGTTCTCTATTATCCCCTGAAGAAGTCCACATGGGCGAAACGCGTTGGGTAGAGACCCAACTTCTCTGTCTCTTTGATTCCTGATACACGTTTGTAAAAACTTTGTTAAAGGATACAGTGTATTAACCTCTGTTACTCCCATTTTTTATGGTTCTTATAATTCTTGTATATTTAATAAAAGTGATTTTTTAATTTCATACAATACCTAAAAGTTGGTCTGTGCCACAAGTAGCCCACTGTTCTGTCCTTACATTTTATCATAAGTTGTCCCTACTCGGACATTAGGGGCTTAGGCACATTAACCGAATTGTATATCAACTTACATTATTATTAGGAGGTTAACAACACGTATTTATTCCCAATTTAACAGACGTGGTTTATTGGTATGAGGAGCACAATCTCACTTCCACTTGAACTAAACCTAAGTGCTATAAAATTCCTTGTTCTAGAACCTTCAATTTGATGTCTAAACAAGGATCTGGTAGTTGTAAAATGCCCACCATGTATTAAAAAGGTCCTCATATAAACAATATCTGAAGGATCTACCTTTAGGACCATTGTCCTACATTTCTTACAGGCACTGGTCCAAGGGGCAAACACCCAATCGCCATGTTCCTTTCTGCTGATCTTTTACAATAACTTCAAATAATTTGTCCATAACATTTGACATATAAAGGCTAGATTTTGAATATATAGTCAGAAATTCAGAGTTTAGTATGGCTTAGACCTTTTGTAACCTGACTGCAGATATTTCATTGTCACAGTATCATGCCCTATTCCTCTACAACTGCCCCATTTTCTAAAGCAATGTTGAGTCTTTAACCCTCAGACATAGTATTGTTCCTCCCGGTCTGTTGTCTTGGCTAGGGTTTTAGAAAACAGATTCAGAAATATAGAATGGTGGCAGCACATCACTAGTTAAGTGTTCTTTTTTCAATCTTCCTTGCTACAATTAACACAGTCTGTGAGTCTCCTGCCAGCTGCCACCAGACTTTTAATACTCAACTATGTTCCGACTTGGTATGCAAGAGGCGTCTTCAGTGTTTTGAGTTTTGCAATTATGTGTAATTTGGATATGCTTTAGTGTTTTGTTGTCACTACAGTGGGTGAAGCAATTTTGTTAGAGAAAAACCTCCCATCTAGTCGCATAAATGTCAATAACGATGTATTTAACTCAACTTCATTGCTGCATTTACCAGTACAATATTTACTGCTGGAGCTTTCTAAATCATTGTAGCCTCTTTTTTTATATAATTTCCCCATCTCTGAAATGGCAGCAGAAGAACATGCAGTATTGTTTACAATGGACAATAGCAAAGCTGCCATTCGCTGACCCCAGGGTTGTATATTCTGGAGTTTTTCTTGCAGCAGATTCTGGCTAAACAACACGCATCTTTAATTTTTTTGGCATTGTTTAAGATTTAGTCTTTACTGTTGGACACTTTTTGGGATATCTTCCAATACCAGCATTACTTTTAAAAGCAGATTTTCAGCCAAACAGCTTGTGTCACATGTTTTTCTGTGTGTACTTCAATAGTCAGTCTACTGAAGGGTGCAAAATATAGTATTTCTTTGTCTCTAAGGGCCATTTTAGACCCTGTAGGCTCAACAATGCCCCCCATTGCTCCCACTCAAGTGAAGGCAACACAGTTTACAAAAGTGTCCTGGAAGTAGCCAAGCCTAAAGTGGGTATGAAAGGGCCCAATGGTTATGGGGAATAATGAGTTGCACTAATTCACATTGTGTACCTGCCTGCTCAGCTCATTCAATTCTCACATTCTTCTTTTCTGGCTTTAAATCTTAGCTAGGGCTTCAACAATCCATATCTACCCCGGTTCACCTACAATTATATTGAAAAAATCTCATCCTCATGAAGAACACAACATAATGCTCAAAAAGCTCATCCTTCCCAGATGCATTGATGCCATTGTTCACATTTGATACCATTAGAAAAATGAGTGAATCTTGTCTACAAGTTGGTGTCAATCTTAAATAAAAAAAAAAACATTGATAAATACACCCAAAGCTAAACTTACAAAGTTTACTTCAATTTGTCATCCTTGTTGTTCTTGAGCAAATGTAAGCACCATCACATGCATAGTCATATGTGCACATTTATTGGTAGAATTTCACACATACTTTATTTTTACAGCCTGGTGTAAATTATTCATTATGTTAAACAAGATCCAACTTGAAACAAAGCCACATATGCTATGCATTCACAGACAGGTAGAATATTTAATCATGAAGTACATTTAATTGGAAAGTATAATATTTAAAATGAGCACATACAAGTCCTACATAATGTATTCACCCTCATGGATATTCCCATGTGTTATTGGTAAAGAACATTTACCTTAAAGCAATTTTTGATAAACTAAATTCACAATTTAAAAAATTTGCTCTTTTATGTTTATGCTGTTGTACCAAATTTTCAGAGTTGTAGATTAACCACTAGACCAATGTTTCTCAATCAGGTTTTCTTGAGCACTGGAAAATTTGTGCCTCAGTTTTTACTGAAACTAATGATCCTTTTGGCTATGTGTAAAGATGAAATTTTTCCTATTGACCGGCAAAGTAAGAGGTATTCTTCCCACTGACCACTATACCAATGTACTGTGAGCTGTGGATATTGTAATTATCCTAAAAGATTTCTTTACAACATGAGTTGTGTTAGCACATTCCCCTGCATTAAAATGTGCTGTGTAAGGCAGCCCACTCATTTCAACTTTTTAAAAAACATTTTTTTAGTGCAGTGCACCATAACGGACGAAATTATGCTGTGCTGTAGTGCAATGCCCAGTTCTGTGCAGTGTGTTGGGGTGACATTCACAATAAATGGCCCTAATCCCTTTTCTATTGTAATGATCTAAAAGAGCCCTGGTGATGGTACAAAAGCGTTGTCACTGTTTTTTTAAACTAAATGAGAATATCACAAAAGTCAAATATAACTTAGGATTCCTCTTAAACTATTTTTCTAGTTATGAATAGGGATGGCATTCTCGCGAAAATTTCCTCGAACTTCTGATGGGTCCGCGAAATTTTGCCGAACCAACTCCATTGAGAGTTTGCCAGCAGTCACAGCCGATTGGATGCACTCGCGTGCCTCCTCCAATAAGCTGTGACCGCACAGTTCCCACGGTCACTGGGCTGTACTTATCAGTCGAGTGACCGTGGAAACTGAACTCCAGATTAACTCTCAATGGAGAAACTCTTCTGCAGTTCCACTGCGATCCCCCGGGCACTAGAGGTTAATTAACCTCTAGTGCCCCGGGATCAAAGCAGGGCTTTGTCACCAGAATGTAGGAAGGAACTATTACCACCAAATATTCTCATTTAAAGATTTATTTTAGTATGAGTCTTACTTCAGAAAGTAATGTGTTTTATATTTTATAATGAATATGTATATATTTTAAATAACCATTTTCATATTTTTCATGCATGGAATGTACATAGATTTTTCTTCTTGTCCCACCTGTTTTTTCATCAATCTGTCTGTCAAATAAGCTCTGGCATTCTTCTGACTCAGCTTCATATTCTGTTTGCAGTATGAAAATGGTACATGTAGGCAGCAGTTGTTCACACCTTTTAATGACATCTGCATCCCGGGAATTCTTGGAGGATGTCAGCAATGTTGAAATGTCATTGTACAAATGTGATACACCAGACTCTTTTTATGTAACTCGTGTTCCCTGTTTGCAAATGTTGCATTTACATACAGGTGTGTTTTCAGAGGTGAAAATTACTGTACATGCTTGTATACAACTCCTGGGCATTTATGGAGGAATGAAAGAAGGAAAGGTGGAAGAAAGAAAGAAAGAAGGAAAGAAAGAAAGAAGGAAAGAAAGAAAGAAAGAAAGAAAGAAAGAAAGAAAGAAAGAAAGAAAGAAAGAAAGAAAGAAGGAAAATGAAGAAGGAGGGGGAGGAAAGAAAGAAATGTATTCAGTCTGGGACTTATCAGCCTTCACAAAACATGATTTGGATTGGGAACAGTGAATAATGGGAGGGGGTTTAAAATTAATAAATGACCCTTAATTGACCACATTTAACCAATTGACAATCAAACCGTTGCAGCATTTCTGTGTACTTCATTTGTTTGATGTAGGCTGACTTCTGGTTGAATGCAATAAATTTCATACATAGCAGGAAAGCTACTATTTGAATTTACAGATCTTTGGGCTCTCCAGACAATCTACCGGGTTATAGAAATTGTAGAAATCCACACATGCATCCAGTTTCTTCACCATTCCCTTGTGATTGCAGTGCAGCTGGCTAATCTGCCCCTGGGGGCTGGGTCTTTGACTCCCTGGGTTTACAGGATGTGGGTTAAGTGACGCTGGGAGTTAATCAATCTGGAAGAAGTCCACCAATGGATCATAGATTAGTGAATCTGCAGGGAACATGGACAATGATAGGGTGAGAATTCCCCGTGACTGCTATTTGCCATTTGAAATTGGGCTATAATCTACAATATATGCCATCTGACAATATCGACATACTAGCATGTCTGTAACATTTTTTAAATTTCTGTAGGAAGTAAAGCAACACAAAGTACACTGCACAGAGGGACGCAAATTTCCCAACAACAAAGCCGTTTTTTTGTAGAAGTGTTCAGGTTGCCGCTCAGAAGCAGCATAAACGAGGCCTCATTTTCCACACAATGAGCTCGGCAGGTTTCACCAGAGAAGCTT
This sequence comes from Pyxicephalus adspersus, assembly GCF_032062135.1. Taxonomy (NCBI): domain Eukaryota; kingdom Metazoa; phylum Chordata; class Amphibia; order Anura; family Pyxicephalidae; genus Pyxicephalus; species Pyxicephalus adspersus. The sequence continues at coordinate 21,169,277 of NC_092864.1, read as the reverse complement.
GGAATAATCTGCACATGTAATAATAATAGAGCAAGTCAAATGAGGGAAGGCTGACTAGCAGCTTGCCAAGTAAGGCAAACAAACTAAAATTTTCCAGGGAGGTCCAGAAATTCACATAGACTTTGTAGCTCGTAAGAAAAAAAAGGAATCACAGCTTGAAAGCCCATTGCCGAATCCTTATGGCCTTTGTGGTGGAAATGACGAGGAAAGCGCTGATTGCAGGAAGGATGCAGGTTGTTTGTGTCTCTGCCAGCTCATTAAAATGGTTTACGTTATCAAAGGCTCATTCTAAATCATTCTCGAATGATTCTTTACTTCCAGCAGCTCCTCCACCTGCCGGATAATTCCAAATCCATTCTCCCAGGTCAGAATTTCAACATGAGAAGGTTTGCTCCTCGCCAGTTGTATTTTACAGTTAAAATGTACATTTCTAAAGCAATCCAAAGAAGATCCCTAATATTCATAATAAGATATATATCAATTTGCACCATGCTATATATTGGGTTCTCCATATGCAATAAAATATTGCAAGGTGTTACTGACATTCTCAGTGGTCGAAGATGCCATTTGAACACTAAGGCTATGTTCTGAGAGGCAGTCAAAGTAAGCCATATGGCAGCGGTTCAGCGCGAACAACACCGCCTGAGACCTCTGATAACCAAAAAACAAATGAAACTGGTTGAAAATACAATACTTTCCAATGGTGCGGTGGTAGAGCACTCAACACAGCATCACAGATCAGTCTCGAAGCTGAACTGCTTCCATAGGCTTGTACAGGACTGTTTTCCAGATGTGGGCTTTTAGGAGATCAAAGACAAACTTAACACATGAAAACTAGGCCTATAGGGGTTTGCCAAAATTAAAAAAAAAATTGTAATACCTGGACCTGGCCTGAGCTAAGAACAGGTGACTTGAATAATTCTGGGCATCAGACTGAAGACATCCGTGGCAGAAAAAAATACTATAGGAAAAATTGTTTGATTTAAGATGACTTTTCCCATAAATTTTCTTAGTATTTTATCCTTTACAGGACTCATTTTTAATATTGTTTTGGGATGGAGTTTAAAGTATTGTACTGAAGTACTTTAAAGTATTAGTTTCATAAATAGGAAAAGGAAGTTTACTTGAAATAAGAATATGTTATATGAATACAGTCTTACCTATAGATTAATCTGGAAAAGGTTTTCAAAGCATGGTTTTACCTTAAAGGTTAGAGTTGGGTTGACCATTTTTTAAAATGGAAATCCTCCATACTAATTACAGATATCATTGGGCCCCTGGGTATGCAGCTTCCAAGTTCCAAAAGAGGGAGATATATTTATTTCCTATTCTGCAACCATTTTGGTAAAAAATGGATTTAACCCCATCAATCAGTAATGGTCTATGAACTTTTTTCGCTTTTTACAAAGATTTTCATGAGCGCAAAAGTGATAGTGAAATAGTATTTTTCTGACCATTAAAAAAGTAAAAATTTCTACTTTTTGCATATCTTGTTCCATTTCTCAATACAATTTGTACAATGTTTTCTGCCTTGGAGAAACTTTAGGTACAGCTTTGTCTAGAGAATGCTGTTTTTCCTATTGAGTGCAGCGGTGATTACGAAATATACCACATCTCAATTCTCTATTATACAGCTAAGTCTAAATCTGTATCTATACAGAGCTTTGTCAGAACAATTTTCCCCCAAGCCCACACCTCATGTTATTGGTATTCCAATTAGTGTAGAAAGTTTAGTATGTGATCAGTTTCTAAGGGATAGGATTCATGACTACTTAGGTAGTGTTGCCGAGCCTAAACATCTAAAGACAAGGAGAGGATGAAGTAAAAAGTGGCTCTTTAAGGCAGTGTTATTATAAAATTGATTAAAATTATTTATATATATTTAATAAAATAAAATAAATGTCTTAACATACATACATATAAGGTTTTAGCACTCTGACATTATGAATCTAGATACACTACATGGTTATAATGTACACCAAACCCCAGTGAAGTGAGGGTGATATAGGTGAGTTTCCTGTTAATGGTCTCTCTCGACGCATTTCGCCCTCATGGGCTGAGGGCTGAGTTGAGACCTTGGTATATTGACCAGGAAGCGATGTAAGTTAAAAGGATAGATCAGTAATTGACCTTGTAGCTTGTAGACATTTATTTTATTTTATTGAAAATAAATAAAATATTTTATTCAATTTTATAAAAATACTGCCTTAAAGAGACACTTTTCTCTTCACCCTCTCCTTATCTTTATTCCAATAATTTGTCTTTCCAGACATTTTTAGTTTTAGGAGAAATACAAATAAAAGAATATGGATTTCATTGTTCATTAAAAGGGCACTGCAGGAGTTAGTGAGTCCTCTTTTTTGCATATCTTCCATTCCGCCAATAAATATTGCTTAAATATTTGATGTTATTTAGATGGACTCAATTGTGTCTGGGAAATGCTACAGACTACACTGTGCTTATGAATTACACTGTAGTAATATAGACACTTTCCATAGACCCAGCTGTAGAGTGGAAATCTCTAGGTGTGATTGCAGGTTTCCTAATATTTGGCCTCTGGTACTCTTCTCACAGCACACCTCCTTAAAAAATAATATAATTGGGTCTTTGGCACACAATTATATTTGCAAAACAGATTTTTTTGATGATACGAGCTTTCAACAAAATGTATTAGGAGTCTCACTCCCACGTGTCAGTCCTAAAATTGTGGGGTGCACAACAGTCCCAATATGTGATGACTGCGGTAAAGGTGACAAACACTCTTCATTTTCTGGAGAAATGGAGATAAAGTCATTATTTTAGCTTTGGATAGTTTTTACAGACAAAATGGTTTCTATAAAATCCATATGGTTACTGGTTGAAAAATAAATGGGCATAGACTGCATAGACTTCCAATAGTAAAATAAAAAACAAAATTCAAATTAGAACATTTCTGGTGGCTGCGTCTGGGTTACTACATCGGATATCACTTCAAAGATGTATCAGGGCTTGTAAGGCTTTGTAATTATTCCACTCCAGAGCCACCTAGGAGTTCATCTTTTTTAGCATGTTAAATACAAAAACATGGAATACTGAATACATGTATTGTGGATGTACATGTGGATTTATGTAAACTGGGTTAGGTTGAGATCAGTTTGGAATTGGTAACTCCAGATACCATACAATGAAGTGCTGACACTGACATTTTCTGGATACGTGTAAAGAAATGCCAACATCTCCCTGCCTCACTCTTCCCAGTTCAATGATACAAAAACAGATCCTCCCTGGGGTCCAGTGATCTTGATCTTTCTATGCATCCAATAAAAATAACTAACATTTAATTAAGCAGTGCCTGAGTGTTTTGTGTCATTCTATAACCCTTCCTGACACTTGTAGTCCTACAAATACTTCTACCTTGTTACAAAAGACCACTCCAATTCTTCTTTCTTCCAATAAAGATCAATTACATTCTGAGAGAAAGGTGGTACAGCAAAAGACACTCTGCCCCATTCTCCCAGGAATGGGGGTATACCTAAACAAATACCCCAAAAACTGAGGGGTTGTTAATGCACCTTTAGAATTAGGAAACATGGGATCTGCCTTCTTATGAGTCTCTAACATATCGTCTTACTTCTAGACCCACTCTAATGTATTTATCTCTACATGTGACCATGCTCTTCTTCTCTTTGCTTATTCCTATTATCAGCATGTTTTCTCTGCTATTGTCCAGAATTGCACTGTTTGGCTCTCTGGAATATGGATTATTTGTCTTTTCTTTACTTGTCTATCTGTCTATGAGTCTACTAGTGTCTATTGCTCTGGCTATCTATTGGTGGCAATACAGAAGGTTTACTTAACATTGTGATAAACAGCAAGGGGTCATAGGACAATAAAAGGAGTTGAGGAAAAGGAAAATGCATGCAAAATATATTAGCAGACTTAAGAATATTGTTTAAACTGTACATATTTATTTCACGTATTACAGTTTGCCTAGACTCATCATGCTGTCTGTAATCAGCTTAGACAATGTCCTTGACCTTCCTCAGAAAACTCCATTTCAGCCTGAAAGAATCACGTCTCAATCTTTGCATGAAATTGTACACAAGTTTTAGACAGCATGGTTTGTTAGCTTTGGACAACTTTCTACTACAATCTATACAACCAAAACTAATTATACAGAAATATATGGGTTTCATCACCCAAAAACAATTTTCCACATTCATACACCTAACTGCTTCTATTCTACAGATGATAAATGAAAAATCAATATAAACATTATGATGACAATGTTTTTGTGTTAAACGAGATCATAAAATGCTATAGTAACAGGCTTAAAAGATTGAAATTTATATTTAATGGGCCAAATAATGACAAAATAATGACAAGATATATAACAAATATATTTTACAGTCTTATAGTCACATTTTGGGGTGATCAACAGGGATCTCCACACTTAGATTCTCTGCTGAACCTATTATAGAAGGTCAAATGTTTGAACACTGCTTTGGCTTTTATATTTAATCTTAAATTTAAGGTCTTACAGAAGCTTTTTTATAATTGCTATATCCACAACTTACAGTACATTCGTGTGATGATCAGTAGGAAGAATGCCTCTTACATTGCTGACCACTGGGAAGAATGTCACCCTTATAGATAGCCAATAAGATCATTGATGCTACTTAAAATGATCTTAAAGTCACAAATTGCTTGTTGCTCAATAAACCCCTGGCAACCTCTGGAGGAACCCTGGTTGAGAAACAACGGCGTAATATATACCAGGGGACTTGCCTATAATAAACATGAACCACTCTCGGGACACAAAGTCAGGCTAAGTGTGGCATTGAAGAGTTTGGACAGTTGCCAGAGAAAAGAACATTTATGCTTCACATGGAAAGTTAACCTGTGAATACAGAACTATGGAAGCTGCTTTATTCTACTGGGTTACTAACCCAGGAGAGTATGCAGTTGGTAAAAGAATACTTGCTATGTACATACTTATTCATATTTCCTCTCTCCCCAACTATCAATACAAAGATAAGGATGACAGCCTTGGAACCTGCATCATTACAAATAGGTTAGGTATAGAATATCTTTTTTACTCCATCAAAAATAATAAGGTTTTAATGGACCCCTGAAATAATTTTTAAGCAGACAATAAGGGCCCGTTCACATCTGATAGTTTTAGACACGTTGTGATTGTGGTGCTTTGTATGTGTATCGAATATGCCAGATCCATGTTACATCAGTTTCCTCAAACGTGTGAAAATTACTTTTTCCAATACAATACATCTTAAATGTGCAGATATGAATGGGGCTTTAAACATCTGGACAGATTGCTTTGACTTGATTTAAGGTGATCCTTGAGTGATACAACATGGAGAACCACTTTGTCAGAGTAGTCCCATGCTGTCTAGTTTGGGGAGATCAGTACCTTTAGTTTATGCAAAGTTAGTCCCTGTGCAGGTGACTATAGACATTTATTCTGTGCATCAAGAGACATGAAGGATGAACAGAAGCCCAAATGTCAGCATAACTATAACCGATAAAAGTGGGTAGTATATGTAGCCCACAAATGACTCCAATCTAGCATCTGGATATTTAAATCCAATGTACCATTAAGAAATTGGGGGAAGTTGCCATTACTGAACTTATTTCAAAGGAATTTACTGTTCTTCAGAGGCGTATCCTACCAACGTCCAGTTTCTCTGGTTTAAACCATTGGTATAATCAGGGGATTGGTCTACAATAGGAAGATCTGCCTCAGCCATCAGGGGATATCCAGAGGACTCCTGCAAATGAATCTGTCAGTGCAATAGTTATGGTGTACAGAAAGCAATGAATCTGTTCCTAAAACATATACTAGATAAACTTTATGGACTGATATAAATAGTCATCTTGTAAAGATCCCACATTAAGATAGCTTTGCTGTGTTGCCCACCTCCTGCTCTGTAGGGTGCCTGTTTTGCAGGGTTTAAAGTTGAGAAAACTCACCTTTTATACTTCTGAAGAAGCAGACTTGTTTCTGTGAAACGTGTTGAGATAAGAGTTCTATATGAGTCAAGGGAAAAGCTTTTTGAGCTACCTTGGATTCCTATTGTAAAGTTTTATGCTACTTAAAAATCCCCAACAATGTAAAGCTGTGTACACACTTCCAATTTTTATCGTTGGAAATGAACGACGAACGAACGACGAACGATCGATTGGTCAAAAATCGTTCGTAAAAAAAGTAACCAACGACGCCGACGAACGAGAATAGTCGCTGGAAATGAACGACCGGACCGGCGTGCACGTCACTTCCTGTATCGTTCAAACGATCGCATCTATTGTGTGTACAATATCTGCGAACGATCGTGTCGTTATCTGCATGTACAGGATCGGTGCTATACGATCGTTCGCCGATATCGTGCAGGATCGTTCGTCGTTCGTTTACCAAGGATAATTATTGGAAGTGTGTACGTAGCTTAAAGGTACTCTTTGTTTGTTATTAATGAAAAGTGGGATGTGGCTATACATACAAAACACCTTACATCAAGGAACCCAATTCAATTGATTGAGATAAAAGGAAAGATAGGACGATCTGCCCACTGATTTGTGACTGACTTTGTAATTTCTCTTCTTAGTCGATTACAGGGGATGTAAAAGATCTATCCCTAAAGCCCAGGGGAAAACTCCAGAGTCTTTGCCAGTCTCTGCGACCAGCGACCAATCAAAGGAAGGGGTGTATCAGTGCAGGAAAGAAAGGGTACAAATGTCTCTACTGCTCTCCCAGATCAGTCAGATCAGTCACCCAGCTTATGTCTACGGCCATACATGGATCTTATATTCTGCAGGCAAGATGTACATTACAGAATGCAAAGAACACTTTATCTTTCTCAGTCACTAAAATCAGAACAACTGTGCTGCCTGTGTTAACTTTGAACTCTGGGCAAACCTTTAACTGATCGCTAATACGAATGCGCGAGCGATAATCCGATTCTGCTTGATGAATCAGGGGCACTGTATCAGTCTTGGATCAACTGCATATGCATGCAGACCATCATAAAAAATGCCCATATGAGACTAAATGATTGACATGAGATAAAGCAAATGGTTGAAAAGGTAAGGCGAGGACAAGATCAAGGGGATCAAGGGGATCAAGGAGATAGGATAGGATAATTTTAGTTCATTAGACACAGAATTAACCGAGACCCAAAAAATAAAGTCTGGAGTTCAGTTTAAACATTAACAAGGTGGCCTTAGTCTAGGCTTACTTTATTATAAAACTGCAAAACATTTGATCCATTTTGAGCAAAAACAAGACTATAAAACAATATGTGCCATTATTTAATGCAATCAGATGTCAGAGAAACCAATCATTCACATTCAGTAAATTCATACACCCCTATTTATCACATGCACACTCTCGTCTATAAGACAAGGAGGACATGATTCCAGCTTGTCTGAATGATAATTCTCCTTCTCAGTGACAGACACAAGCAATGAATTAGAGCATGAGAGCATTAGACACAGCAAGTCATGATGAAATGTCTGCTGGTAACTGGCAAGGTGTTTATTGTTTGCATTGTTGGGATAAATTTCGGCATTAGCTCAGTACGTCGCTAGCAGACAGGGGCTGCATGGAAAGTTGAGATGTCCTTGATAAGGTGGGTTAAGGATAACACCCAGACATATTAGGATTTGAGCAATCTCTCATGGATTGTATAGCAATTTCTGTCAAGAATACAGAAACAGTATTGTGTCATGTTATTAAATTTTAATAGTGAACACAAACATTATAAAACATTCAGATAATTTCCTAAAGGCTTCCGGTAGTCAGAAGATCCAATTGCCTAATAGCCATTCTTCGAAGCTACAAGAACACAAGAACATAAATATGTCTACTTATATCTGCAGAGCTTACATGCTGATGTACTGAGCAGATTCTCACCCTATGTATGTATTATGTTTTGGGGCGCAAAATCCATGCATATATTGCAATCATCATCATCGAGTACTTTTTTTCTCTTTAAAACTAGGCAGAGCTCCTACTTAAACAAGACTACCCTTCAAAAAAAGTATTTCCTGGCTTTGCAGCAATAAAGGGGGGCACTACCAAACCGGCTATCACTCATTTATTCATCTTTGGTTGAGGCATTCACTTTCATTTACTGAAAACTATAAAACTATATTGTAGCAGTGAATAGAGCTTTCCCATGTTTTCTCCAGTCTTGGAGAGCTTTAAAAAATCACGCCCACTGTATTGTACGTTACATACTCCTGCCCCCTGCATTCTATAACAGCGGTAGCCAACCGGTGGTTTGCGAGAAGATTTTGGGGGTCCGTAGCTCTGGTCGGGGCACCCCCGAGCCGGGTCAGGAAAAGGACCCTGCCAGGGGGACGCACCGGCCAGAGCCGCAGACCACCTCTCCCATGCAAATCCCAGGCTCGGGGAAGTGAGCGGGCTGTGTTTTACGACACAACCCACCCACTCTCCCATTGCACGCTCAGATCTGCGATGGCAGAGTGAGCGGGGTTATGGAGTTATGACATCACTATGGGGTAGGTTCCTTGCAGGCTATGCCCTGCATTCTTTACACTGTGTTGTACATTACATACTTCTATGCCCTGCATTCTACACACAGTGTTGTACATTACATATTTATATGCCCTGTATTTTATACAGTGTTGTACATTACATACTTATATGCCCTGCATTCTATACAAAGTGTTGTACATTACATATTTCTATGCCCTGCATTCTACATACAGTGTTGTACATTACATACTTCTATGCCCTGCATTCTATACAAAGTGTTGTACATTACATACTT
>NC_092864.1:21146294-21160144 GCF_032062135.1 Pyxicephalus adspersus | reverse complement strand
AAATTCAATAGTAGCTTTGTCACTCTAAACCAGTGTGATAGAGTGGGGGGAGAGGACTGTTTCCATAGGGCAGGAATGCAGGCCTTGGCAGCATTTAAAAGATGCTTAGCAGAGAAGCGTGGTATTTCTTTTTAGACCAATCATTCAAATGTAAAAGGGCTAGCTCCGGGCTGTTACGTATACCTACCTCTGTCAATTCTTCAATAACCGCCACTACCCCTGACCAAGAAGGGATCAACATTGTGCACTCCCAGAATATGTGGAAGCCCTGTTGTCTTTTGTAGAACCACAGAATACCTCACCATCTTCCCATAAAATTAAGGGGAAGTGTTCTTTAGTCTTAAAGAAAGACTAGAAGGTCCTTCAGAGGATTATATACACTTGAAGCAAAAAAACCCAGCAAGAGTGGAAGCCTATATGTTTCTCTTAGGTATATTCTGAGACCTGGTTATATCCTACAAATATGCCTCCCATCCCCCATGTTGGTCCACCCTCAATTAAGAACTTACCTTATTTACAGATATCTTTGGACAAGTTTGTTATTTCCAAAAGTAATTGAATTTTGTAAAGGGCGGTGTCATGTATTATTATAATATATATTATTATTATTATTATTATTATTATTATATAATGTCAATCTTTGCAGTATGTTCTTGTTAGCCAGGAAGGTAGGTGGAGCTTTGACACTCTGAACTCATACAGATATCGGGTGTTGTTGTGAGGGAGTCTGTAAGGGACAGCATTGGAGATCAGGTGAGAATAGCAGCTAAATCTGTTTTTTTATTTTATACCAGAGCATCAATTTCTTATTGTTTTGCTCAGGTTAGAGTTGGAGTTGGGCTTCAATACAATTAAATATACATTAAAATACTTGTCTGGTGTTCAGTTTTAGGAAACTTGATAAGGAGGTTGCTTTCTTCCATAAGAACAACAGACGGGACTGTTGATGTTTCTGGCATTGAATTCCATCAGATGGTAATTAAAAGTAAAATTTTGTTTTTCCTTGGTGGTAAAAAGCCTATAAAAGATGCACTGGTAATTGTAGTAATACAAATTCTGATACACTGTTAATGACACCTAGCTCCCAAAATAAGAAGAAAAAAAAGCACAAAACGTACTAAATGACAGCACAGACACCCCGAACACCGCTTTATTCTTCTTTTTATTTGATGAAAAGCATGAGAGATCATGGAACATCGGCTTTTCCTCAGAGAAGGAAATTGCCTTTCCCTTACAAAAAGGAACAATTTGATCAACAGAAGACAAAAGCTGAGGATTAATAATAGAAATGCTTATTAATGCTATTAATTCTACGCACCTGACTCTGAGATCAAACTATTGAATCCTGTGTAACAACAACTTGAACATTTCCCATTCTAAGCAGTTTTAATTTGAATAAAAGACATGCAAATAGAAAGCAGTTTCTGCCTTGGAACTATTTGACCTCTTGTACCAACAGTCTGTTGATGGGATCTATAAAAGCAAGGCCATATGTCTTGGATATTGAGTTAAGTCTGCCGTGAGACAGGAGAACTTTTTATAACTGATATATTATTTACATAAAAGCCGAATTAGGAATTCTCAATCCCCGTAGCAGGCAGCTCATGTAACAATTTGCAACCCCATGCTGCCTCCGACTGTTTACAGATTTTACAATCCTGCTTTTGGTTAGTACGTAGGCACACGGCCCATCATGTGCCAGACAGCTTTTGTTAAGTGTTGGTTGTGTGTGTGTTCAATCACAGGGAAAATCTATGTGATTTCCGAGGCCAGAGACAAAATATGAGGCCATGTGGATTTTAGTTGTTGAGGTGATCACGTACTGGCCGATGGGTGCATGACCAGGTAAAATATTGATAACTTGCCGATATTGATTGTTTACCACCATGGACCCATCAACCAATCCAATTATCCAATCCCACTCTAACAGGTTTATACAAATCAGTGGGGAGCACTCCTAACAAGAAATAAGGGACAAAATTACTAAATTAATAAAAAAGATCATACTTTTTTAAGGTGCTGTATTATATTTGTAAATAACAAGTATTGTATGGCTTAGCTAATCTGGCAGCCAGATAATGGTCATCAATGACAGCTACATTAAAGACAATCCAGCGGTCATGGATGACTTTTACATTAGTGGCAGTCCATGAGTCATCAATGACAGGTATAGTACAGCTCAGCCAATCTGGCTGCCAGATGACATGCGTCATCGATGACAGCCCAGCCAATCAGGCTGCGAGTGTACAATTACATTGATGAAATGTAGTTGGCAGTCATGGATGACTGTTACATTGGGAGCAGTCAAGAAGTCTTTGATGATAGTTACATTAAAGGCAGTCTAGTGATCATCGATGACAGCTACAGCGGCGGCTGTCCAGTGGTCATCATCCAATCCGGCCTCTGAATGACAGCTGTCATCATCTAGGAGCCCCCTATACCTGTAAATGGCAGGTATGGCAATGTCAAGTTGAAACTTGGAATAGCTCTGATCTGAGTTGGAATCAACTCCAACTAGAATTATCTGACCACCACTACTCCTAACATCCAGGAGCACTTCCTGCGGTTTGTAATAACAAGCAGAACCAGCAAAGCTGTGTTAGTAGTTTAAATAGCATTGAGTGTTCTCATAGGCTGCTGGCAGAACTAAAAGATGGATTATGCAACTTATCAATGTAGGAGGGTTGCAGTGGAGTATGCGTGAACTGACAAAAAATGGGTATTTCCAATCAATGCCTAATTGAAAACATATTACCAAATATTTCACGTATATTGCCACTTTAGTGTTCAGCCTTAGTCACATGCCAAAGTTATGATGGATTCTTTTCTTCACATGGCTGATGGGTTGACTATCAGGTCTACGAGATAGACAGCTCAATGCCCAAATCAGTTTGCTTCGCAGGTAGACAACAATGCAAAGGAGTTCCTTAGTGTTGTCAGCCTGCAACAGGAAGTGTTTGCACTGGCAAGATCTGCAGGTTAAAAAACTTTGCCATAGATTCACAAAAATGTATCGGATTAAGAAAACTGTACACAGTGAAAGCAAATATACTGAAAAATAGATTTTAGGTGAACATTCACGTTTTAGGAGAAAACAAGGAGAGGAGAAATGAGCTCTGTATACCACTGCACTGAACAAAAAGAGTAAAGAACACTGGAAGAATAAATGATGAAGTCATAACATTACCAGACCAGCCAGAAAGTGTGTATATATATATATTGGGGAGTTGACCTAAGCTTGGGATTCAAACATTTTATCCCATTAAAATAATTGAAAATAGTTATAATTGATTTCTATGCACATAACTACATATATATTAACAAAGATGTGTGTGTCAGAATGGGAAAAATTAAAGTGAATATCTGCAATATGCCAACGAGCTCAGGTCCTAACCATGAATTCAATCAATCTTACACCAACCCATATGTTCAAGTAAAATAACCAATGCCCATCCATTGGCTTATGTTTAGTTCTATAATATCAGCTTTGTGATTTACACACCAATCTGCCACTTTGCACAATAGTAGATTGATCTACCTGGCTGTGTAATGTGATAGAAATGTGCTTGGTTTAGGAGTTAATAACCAAAGTTCAATTATGCATATTTTAGAGACTGGGCACTACAGGACTAAAGCTGCATACACATGCTAGATGATTGTTGCCCATTTCATACTTGCCATAGGTGAAAATCTTTGTGTACAGTGCTCCCCTGATGCCGTTCTTCAACTACCCTGTCGAATTGATGAATGAGTGAGCTAGAATGGTCTTTGTAGAGCTATCTAAAGTGCATTACAGGGTGCCTTTTGCTTGTCCTCCCTCCTGTCCTCTCCATAGAACAGAATGCTGCTGTGTGTACAGTGCTCATTATTGCTGGAAATAATCACAAAATATCAGTTTCCTCACTGGAGTCCAAATGGCTTCAATTCCCAGCTCCACAATCCTTGGCTTCCAGCAGCACTTGGAGAATGAAGGACATTCTGAGATGGACCTGAAATAGCTGGGGAGATATTACTAGAGAGTGGTCACATAGCATACAGCTGGTCATCTTCAATGATCCTTGGTCAACCCCTAATATTGCTGAAATTTCCTGCCTGTAGTTCTCTCTGTTATTTTAGGAAGGGACCAAAAGTATTAATTTACTGCAGCCAACTATTCAGCAACGGTGGCAGAAATGTTTGTTAAAAAAGCATTTTCCACGTTATGCCAATCTGTTTAACAACACTGTATTCTTGCTTTACATTTTACATTATGCACTTGACTATACCTAATATCTTTGACTCACAAATGCAATATTAAAGAAAAAAAAATATATATATATATATAATGTAGTCATGGTTGCTGTCTCTTTCCTATAGCTGTTATTGTTATTATCATGTCCTATGCATTTTATTTTTCAGAGAGTACAAAGTGAATGAGGTAAAAAGTACTCATCCAAACACATTTTCACATTTATTATCATCCTACAACAGACACTTTGCTATAAAATGTGATATATACACACTATGATATTTTTAACTTGTAATTACACTGCGGTAATTCAGAGGCTGTAAAAAGGCTTATATCTGTTTACAAGTTTATTGTTGCAGAAGATTTGAATATACTTAAACAAAGTAAAGCAGAGAGGGTTTATATTGGTTTGTTTTTTGGCAAATGTACAAACCACCATAATGTATATATATATATAGAGAGAGAGAGAGAGAGAGAAATATACATATAGAAATGTGTATACAGTATATATTAATGAAGCACCTCTTGCATTCTGGAAAAGATTCTGGCAATCTTTAAAACTTTACTAAGAGCAGTGCACAACTTTTTATGTCTGCTCAGCATCTTCTGGATAGATTTAGTCAGGGAAACAATAGAAAAGTGAAATCTTGGTGCAGTGATCAGTATATGGACAATGATAAGACCAATACAAGTAATATTTTGCATTAGTTATGGGATCTGTTATTCTGCCCGGGCACTACTGAAATATGCATACTTTTGGGTGTTTGGCTCTCTCATATAATATAGAGAAATGAAAATGCACTTGGGGGCTGACAACATGCATGCTTCATACAGTCTAGTGGGAATACATTTGGGCAAGTCAGAAATGGAAAAGGATCTGGGGGTTCTAGTACACTGTAAGGTCTGTGAAAATGTGGATTTGGCTCCCCCAGTAGTTTCAGTAACTACTATAGATTGCTTTAGGAAAAAAGCTGGATGCTTTTCTAGAAGCACAGAATATAACTGGGTATTAGGGTTTAAAACTAAAGATAACAGAGACTGTTTATTCAGGGAACATGCCATTGCCTCACAGGATCAGTAAGGAATGTTTTTCCCCTGTTGAAACAAATTGCACCAGGGTTTTTTTCGCCTTCATCTGGGTTAACTATGTCTATAGTGTTTTATATCTGGGATATGTTTATTTCCCAAGTAGCTGAACTTGATTGACTTATGTCTTTTCTCACCCTATGTAACTATGTGTAACTAATGGATTTTCCCACCAACTTGTACATCATTACCAAAGTTGCTGGAAGGTAGTAGCCAGCAGAAGAAAGCACAATGACTGATGGGAGTAGCAACCAGTCAACCATCTAAGGATTACTTGCAGTGGTGGGACAAGAGTGAAGGATGACTTTTCAAGAAGCAGATAGCCAGAAAGACAAGTATATAAAGTCTTCTTTCAGCAGGTATCTGCTTTATTATTATTGCTATTACAAAGAGATTTACAGAGTTCATGGACATGTAACAAGCTGTCCATCAAATGAGCTCACAAGTCCCTGCCATAGTCATATGTCTATAACACAGTCTAAGGACATTTTTTAGGGAAAGCCAATTATCATGCATGTTTTTGGGATGTGGGAGAAAACCCATACAAACACAGGGGGAATATACAAACTTCATGCAGATGGTGTCCTGGTTGAGATTTAAACCCAGCATAAGTGCTAGCCACTGAGATATCTTTTGACAACTACCACTGTTCTGGCTAGCTTTCCCTAAAGCAGAACTGACATCACCTTTCCTTGGTTCTCTGGCAGTGCCAACATCATTAAACGATCATTTTTCATGTTTGGAATATTCTGCTATTTTGATTGGCCAAGACAGATTGATATATTTACCATATACACAGCTCAGTGTACATTTTCCGTATACCTTAGTACATGAAAAAAATCATCCTAAAGAAGACAACAACAGGCAAGTAAATTCATTTTAATTCAGAAGAAATAGTCTGTCCCTTCTGCTATGGGAAGCAGACATGCCTACAATATTTATTTACACTTTAGTTTGAAGAATACTAATGGTTGAAATTTTTAGGTTGGTTATTAAAGTGTTAACACAGTCATGTGATGTGTGAGTGTAATAGGACCAAAAAAAAAATATGTATTTTTAATGACTGGTTCCACTGGTTCCAGGGCTAGTTTTAGGGTAGAATCATGTAGGCAAATGCCTATAGGTCCCACTTTCTCCAGGCTCTCAATTAACAGAATGGCACAAGTGCATAGAGCTGAAAGTTGGAGTTGGGGCATAGTTGCATTGGGGACTCTCTCTTCATATTTGCCCAGGGGCCTTTTTTGTCTAAAATAATAATAATAATAAAAAAAGACCCTCAATGCACACATGTGCGGACCTAGGATGAACATTCATAAACAATGATCAGGTACCACATATGGGGTATGGCTACACCTGCAGAGGAATTCTTTAGGGGGCAATTATATAATGTTGTAGAGTTATTGGTATAGACAATTTTAGGTATCACATTTTTTGCTGTTTATTGGGTACACAAAAGACTTGACGTTTGGCATCTAATTATTTTCAACAAAGAAATGATAATTATACAGTAAGTTTCATAAACAGTTGTGTAACTGTCCTTTATCATGAAAACTTTTTATACCAAAGGCTTCTATACCAAAGGCTTTCTGCTTTCAGGAAATTAATAACTTGGCTGTTTTTTTTTAAAAAAATTCAATTTGTCTTTATTTAGAAAGGTGAGCAAAATAGAATTACAAACAAAGTGGGTTTAATATATAAAATCTCGAAGTTAAAAATTACAGTGCCATCAATAGGGAAAAACTATATGGGAAGGGGAGAGGGAAGGCAGGGAAGGTGAGATAGAAGTTTTGAATGTCCTATGTCAGGCCTAAATTAAATATTTTAGGTGTGTAAATAATGAAGGTAATTATTTAACAATTCTTTTTACAAAATCACATGGTGCTTTTTTCTTCTTTTTTAAAACATTTTTGGTGAGTTTTGGGCACACTACTTGCACATCCTCTTCCCCAGCGTCAAATAACTTCCATACTGGTTATATCGGGAGGGTTAGGAAGATTTCTCATCTCAGCAGAGCCAGGTTTGGATGTAAAATGTCTTTTTACCATACATAAAGCAACTTTTTTTAAACAGAGCCCTGAAATTATTGTATAATTGTATATATACTGTATCCCTACTGGCAGCCTAAGAATGTAACTCTACAATTGCAGGATAGGAATGCTGGGATTTCTATCTTTGCTTTATCTAATTATAATATAATGCACAGTATCTGGAATTATTGGACAAACCTCTTTTCATTTCATCTGAAACAAACAAACCATCGTGTTCCAAGTTCATTTGCCTTTATAGGTACTTAGACCAATCAAAAACCAATATAGACCAGTTAATGCTCAACCATTGACTTACATTGCACAAACTAAAGCTAAATTATAAACCCAATAAACCTCTTCATTTGCTGTTTACTTATCAATTCAAGCAGATAAAATTCAACCCATTTTATAGATAAACACAGAAAACAAATACCAAGAAAAATGCATCATAAAAGAAAGAAAATGAATTTTGTTAGCTTTTTTCTGGCCTCTGTTTTAACTGCGGCACAATTTGGACAGGATACAAAAGCTAGCAGTTGCATTATACATGGCCTCACACATTTAAAAGAGTGTAAAATGTGATGAAATAGTGGTTCATTAATAAAGCTTTATAGGAGAAGGGTATTTACCATGAACCATAAATACAAATATAAAATAAATATGGACATTAGCTGCTAGGAATGTACCATAAAATACTATTTATTAGCCTCCAAAAGGAAGAAAAGTAGAATTAAAGAGCCTTTGCTATGGAAATGAAAACGATTGCTGCCCCTTTTTTGAAATTGTATTTTATTACTTGTACCTAATTATATTACACAATAAAATAAAACTAAACAGGTTATGCTGAAGTGGGCCAAATGAGCCCAAAAGGTTCTTCACTGAAAGGTAATAAGAAACATTCCTTCTGTAGGGGAGTGGGGGCAGAACTGAGCTTTACCCTGGGTCTCTGAGTGCATACAGTGGGCCTGATTTGTGAAATGTTTCCAAGACTGGAGAAGATAGAATGTTATGGGAGAACCTGGGTAATGCAGGAAACCTGGAATGGATTTCCTAAAAATCATTTTTTATTAGTTGGCAAATGTTTTCAAACTATTCCAAGTTTGCTGGGTCACCCACTTTCTCCTATGATCTTCCCTGGTCTTGGAGAGCTTTATTAAATCAGCCACACTATCAGGAGGGAGGACTTGGGCACAGTAGTGGGACTGATACTACACAATTAGGAACCTCTGGATCAAAAACTAAGGACTGTGTGCTGGAGAAGTTACAAGGAGGAAGACAGTTGTGTGTGCTGGAGAAGGGGCACAGGAGGAAGAGAAATGTGAGTGGGCTGAAGGTGTGATCTCACTGTATATACTATTCTGCGTGCTGAAGGAGGGATCTGACTTAAGAACGATGTGCTAGAAAGTGTGCTAGAGGTGGGTTTTGCTTGGGAGAGGTCATTTTTCTTGCTAGAGGCTTTTTTTTTCATTTCTAACTTCTGCATAAAGGTAATGAAGTTTCTCTGGAGGGCACTGTATGTTGCTACAGGACAGTGCTAGTATTTTTTAAGGGAATAACTTGCAACATTGGTATGTTCTGGGTTTTTGGACTGCAATGTTGGGCTGTTTGGCAGAATGTGGGGCAGGAATATGGTCTGAAGTAGAATTACCCCACATAGGCTGAAGTCAGCAAAGAGCACAAATATCATGTGTCATGTCAAAGTGACCTATTACCATTTGATGTTTTTTTCCGTGGTATTTTCATTTAAATCTCTCTTCCTGTTCCCATTAGTAGCATTGCCCTCTTAAACACTCCCAATCCTCCCATGCTTCCCAGTTACTTATTGCTGGATCCTCATTCAGGGAAGAGTATTAGAGAAGTGTTTCTCAACCTTTTTAGCATGGGGGGGGGGGGAATTCCTTGAACAAACTTTCAGGTCTTTAGGGAACCTTTAAGCTACGTACACACATCCAATGGTTCTCGCCCGATAAACGGCTCAGGGCTGATATCGTACGAGAATCTGGGGTGTGTACAGCGCCCGTCATCCATCGACCGAACGACCGTCCTGGCGGATGGACGACGAACGATCCTAATGCTAGGGAAGGGGGGGACCGTGCAGCGGGGTGCCGCTCTGTCTCTCTCCCCTTCCACTCTCGATAGAGCAGAACGTTGCTGTATGTACAGCACTAGTTCATGCATCGTGCAGATCATAGTTGTTGGAAAGGATCGAGAAAGATCCTTTCCAAAACCAATATTGCACGTGTGTATGCAGCTTTACTATGATTATTATATCTACAGCTCAGAGTACATTAGGAAGAATGTCACCCTTACAGATCCAAAGCCAAAAAGATCATTGGTATCAGTTTACCTGACCTGGGGGTCACAAATTGCTAATTGCTCAAGGAACCCCTAACAACCTGAAGCAACCCTGGTTGACAAAAACTGTTCTGGAGTGTCAGAAGGTTTATAATCCTAAAATGATTCTTTACATCCTAAAAAAACTCCAACTGTAAAAACGTCCAGCCTGAATAAACTACATTGGATTCTTTTTCGGTGAGCTGACACTGCCTGTGGATCTTGTTAAATCAGCAAGTTGCCATGTTCGAGTTCAGGAAGTATCCCTTTTAGATAAAGCAACATTTTAACAGACCAAAATCTGAAAGGAGTTAGTATATATATATATATATATATATATGTATATATTGTGGTTAGGAAACGCTTATCAGGCCGGCAATTCCGTGCCTTGCACCACCACAATATCCCACACTGCCTATTTTGTCCATCAATGTCCCTTGCAGCAGCAGGACTTAAAACTAAAAAATAGTAGCAGCCTCTGCTTCCCTTTAGTCGTGCAGCCTGATGTATTTTATCAGCATCCCCAGCTCACACACTGTGCACAGCTGAAGAGGATTTTAGAGGCAGATTAGTTCCTAGCTCTATCGTGCGCTGTCATTGGCTGGTGGGAATTTATAGTCTCTCTGCTCCAAGTCACCAGTGCCCATTGTAGCACTAAACTAGGCTGACTTGCTGCTAGTGTGTATTTGTCTGATTTACTGTTGCTGACTTTGTCTGTTTCTGACTATTTATGCTGGCTAGTCCAACCTTTTGCCTGTGACCCGACTCTGCTTTTGACCTGCCCTAGTGTACTTTGGTGGACTGATTACCTGTGTATGACCTCTTGCTCCCCATTTTTGACTTGTCTCTGTTGGAGTCCAGGAGGTAACTGTGTGCTGGGAAATGCTATAGGGACGTAGTTAGATTGGAGGACTGGTGTCTGGTGTGTACTGTTGCTGGATCAGGCCCTGTTCTAGGTGGTGAACTAAACCAGGTCAGTATATCCAAATGTGTTGTAAGAGATCAAGATTCTTAGGCAGAGAAAGGCTAACTCTCATTTAGAATGAAAATTTAACTTTATTACATGTAGGATGTAATATATACCATTTCTGAGACCTTTAGCAGTTGTTATTTATACTTTAATTTCTGTATCGCTAGCCTACAGATAACACAAACTGTGTATTAACAAAGGCATATGCACTTTTTTTTTACCTTCCTCTGGATCAACTATATATATATATATATATATATATATAGTTATATCTGTAATTTGCTGGTTTCAAGCATGTTTTGTCTTAGTGGTTATACTTTTTGAACTTAATATGCCTTCTCAGGTAAATATTAGTAGTGTAGTGTGGCAATGAGGTCACAGGAACTCCACATGTACAGCAGCCTCACACCACCTTATCAGGAGTTGGGGTCCAAAGGAGATAATGCGGCATAAATGTGGCATCTAGCAAGAAAGTACTATTCCATATAAATAGAAACTATGCAAGCTTGGCTAACAATGGAGGTGGTACAAAATAAAGTTAAGACAAGGGAAGCTGTGGAAGGTAAGCCTCACCTCAATAGTCAAGTCAACCAAAGAAATAGAAATAAAGGTGAATGCAACTATGTAGTTCCAAGAAATGTAAACCAAAACTGGATTGGGTGCCTAACTGAAGTCAAAGAAATGTATATATTCAGTCAAAAAGACCTTGTACTCACACAACCTCAAATTTGATTTGAACATTGGTAAGTGTACCATACCAATGTGATGGTGGTATAATGATTAATGGGCATGTTAATGGGTGGGTGTTTCATAAAGAAGTAGTTTATGGTGTTACACTTTTTTCATACATTTCAGCATCAACTTTCTTTTCACCTCTCTACATTTGGACAGATGATATCCCGGGGCGACAAATTAAATTGAAGCTGGAAGACTTCCTTCTGTCAGAAGCTATGGTCACAGGTGTGAATGGGCACCAGGTATCCATAAAATGCTCAGTATGTTATTGTATAGAGATTCGGCTGATCTGCTTGATGGTGAACAATCTCCACTAAGAGCCACCAGCTCAACATATCAGATTAGCATTGGCCCTAGGGGCAACCCCCCCCCCAGCCAACGGAGTCCTTTTCTGCCAAAAGATGCCTGATAATGAAAACAAAATAATGAAAGCACTATCCTAGTTTATTCAATTCTTTTCCTTACTTGCCTACTTTTCTAATGCTGCTGCCCTAAGTACTGACCCACGTGTGTCATTAGAGTAAACTACAGCAAGAGTTTACACATAATCCAGACCTTGGTGTGCATCCAGTGTCCTCAGCTAGGTCATTCATTTATATAACACATTTTTCTATGTATAATTTGTTTTTTTTTTTACATTTAGTTCTTCTGTGCGGTAAAAGCATAGAAAAACATGATTTGCCCTTAGTAAGACTTAACATTTTAAACAAGCACCTTTGTGAAGATGAAGAGACTGGAATACACATTTCAATGTGTCAGGGCTGTAACAATAAAAAAAAAAAACATTAACAAAATGTAAAGGACCAAACTGTTGTACCCAGAACATTTTTATTAAAAATAACCCTAACTGAGTTCACTGCAAGTTTCTGCTCAACTTTAATATAATTGACAAGCTCTTTATTACATAAGCACCAAGACCGAACATCCAGAATGTGTACAGTCATTGTGCTCAGGTCAAAAAGTACTTTGAATTCAGAGCTTTGTGACACACTTGAGATAAAGACTTCAGAATCAGCTTGAGTTAACTCTATCATCCCCTTTTACCTGCAGATTGGTTAGGGAAGTGTTCCTCCAAAGGTTGCTAGAGGTTCCTTAAACAAATGAGAAATTGTGCTCAGGTCAGGTTATGTGACACCATTGAACTTTATGGCTATCTGTAAGGATGACATTCTTCTCAATAGACAAGCAAAGTAAAAAGCATTCTTTCCACTAAACACAACAATAACATACTGTGAGCAGCTTTAGATATAGTAATTATAGCAGGGGTTTCCAGAAAGTGTTTTCAGTTGTTCACCCCTGTGATAAAAAGGTTGATAAAGGCTGTTTTAGTTTTTTTTTGGAGTGCAATAGACTTTGATATACATGCCAATCATCCAGTACAGCCATCGCCAACCGGTGCCCGTGGCTCTGGTCGGTGCGCCCCTAGTGGGGTTCTACTCCTGACCCCGGTGATCATGTCTGCCGTATGGACACAACTTTAGTGTCCACAGCCCTGTGCTACTGTCCCCCCAGAATGTTTAGCAAGCAAGTCTGAGTCTGCGATGGGAGAGGTTGGCATCTCCCATCGATGGTCGGGTTGTGGCATCATGATGTCACTCTGGGGGAAGGTTTTTCCCCTTTGGGTGACACACAGCTCCCTGCACATGCTTAGTCCAGATTTCGTCGAATTAGGGGTTCGTGAGATCTGAAAGGTTGGTGACCACTGATCCAATACATGCCACGACAGTTTTAGACAAAGTGGCCCCATGGGTAAATATGAAGTAGGGGACCCCGAATGCACAGCATTCCAGTTTCTTGAACCAATGCCATTCTGTCATTAGGAATCCTGGTGAAACTAGGGGCACTGGGTAAATGGTCAATTTGCCTCAAACCAAAACTGGCTCTGCATATATGTTATACATTCCATCTTCCTGAAATCGAAAAGAGATTCACCCTTTAGAAGAAAAGGTCCTTGCCATGCCCCCATTATGTGGACCCAGAAAAATACCCTTATGGTCTCTTTCAAAATATCATTAAATTAATAGTTTAATATTTGGGCAAAAAAATTCAACACAGTAAAACACTTTTGATAATGAAATAATGTATTTTTCACTGTAATAATTTTTTAATATGATTTATAATAAGAATGATAAATGAGAACAAAGTATGAAAGAAGAGCCAGGTCTTAGGATGCCACTAAATCAAAAAGAACAAGAGTATTAAGCCTTTTATTTCATTTTATTTTTTTAACTACAAGCAGAAAATTAAGACACGAATGAGGGCAAATTTATAATAATAATACACAAAAGGATATATTTTAAAACACAATGAATCATATATTCCTAAATGCATGCCAAGATTTTTTTTACCTGAAAAATTCATTAAAGAAATATTTACACTTGAGTCACACCACTAGATGGCTGTGTCTTCACGTTAGGTGTGTAACAAACTCTTGCCGCCATTACTCTTGAGACATTATTAGAGTTTGGTA
>NC_092864.1:21137117-21146225 GCF_032062135.1 Pyxicephalus adspersus | reverse complement strand
TACAAAATACTTTCACCTGTAAAAAGTGGGAAAAAAAAGTTTAACAGACTGAGCCAATGTAATTTTAATGTTTTCTTTGTTTAAATAAATGTTTATTAAAAGAACACATCATGAATATAATTATTAACATTCATTTTATTGGTATTTCTGTTGAATAATGTTTTCAATGTTAGCTGTGGTGGGCTCAATTTGTTCTCTAGGTTTATATTCGAGTCAATGTAGTTTTCCAGTTTTTTTCAGGTAAAAGTAGGTAACTTAGTTGATATTAGAATCAGATTAAATTGAAGCGTATATGGAAAATCAGGTAATATATATATGGTATATGGTATATGGTAAACCACTGCATGGCAGAGCTGCAGGACTGGATGGACAGAAATACAAACCCTTTGGTATATATGTATTTTATTTGTATATTTAGTGGTTTGCTTTAAAGCTCGGCAGCTCTGTTACCCCCTTGAAAACCAAACCAAACATTATAAGAAAGCAATAAACTAAGTATTATGGCCATCGTACTGTTAATTGCAAATAATGCTTATTTAGAAGCTCCTTGGTGTTCCTTTTCCCAGCAGGGAAGTGTGCAAATTACCTCCACTAAATACAGCTCTAAAGAATTACATTAATCACAGATTACATGCTAATAATCTCAAAAATATTTCTTCCCTAGTAAATAATGACGGGGACCCACTGAGCTGATGCAGACTGATGACGGCTTCTGTTCTCACATAATTTGCTTCCAATTAAGCGTTCATAGAACAGGGCTTACTAAAAAGCTGGGAATGGTGTATGTACATTGGAAAATGTGACATTAAAAGAAGTAAAATATTACTTTCAACGCCAGTCTGTAAATGAACTGATGAGTAATTAGCACTTTTATAAGCCTCCGGGCAGCAGAACTTGTCTCTATGGCAGGGATTTCTCCAGAGCAGAAACTGCATAAATTGTACTTTATTTTGTATAATAATCACTTGGCATTCAGTAAGCATGCTGTTTTTTATGCGGCACAATAGGTTATTTTTTCTTCCTTTCATGAAACTCTTCAATAGATAAGAATGTCATAAGTATTGTATTAAAGACTTAGCGCTACTTAGCTGGTAAGCTGGAACATGGTGGTATTGTGCACATACAGACAAGCTGCCCTTTCTGTCTTCTTAGGTGGTTGTTTGTATAATAGCAACTTGGAGAACTATAGTTAAAGGGAGCCTGTTACTTGCAGAAAGGGCAGAAGTGGATGGAGTAAGATGCTTTTGTTGTGTCTGTGCCCGCATTAATGTAAAAGTTTATTGTAAATGCTTGGAGGGCCAAGCCAGACCCCACAATAAGCACAGAGGGTTGTCAAGATGTTCAGGAGCTAAATTTGACTAAAATTAGGCTCTCACAATAATTTAGACCTGTGAAAAAGTTACGGTAGGTAAGTAAACCTTTTAATGGTATCCTAAAAAAAAAATGATATTTAAAACTTGCATTGCAGGGCAAGCCACTATGCTAAGGTAATCTGACATTTCATTTGGAGTTCTTAAATTGTATTTTTTGAAAACCTAAAACCCTAATTTATGTTGGTATTAGGCCCTGTACAGATATTCAGTTCTTGTTACCTGGTTTTCTCTCTAAAAATGTGCAGGGATTCAACAATGGCATTTAGTGATCCTCTGTGGCTGGCGACTAAAGAAACTTTCTGCTTACTTTATTTTTTTAATATTTAGATTTAGTTCTGCTTTAACATTAACAGCGTGAATTTGGACTAATGACTTCTTCACTCATAACCTCATCACACGCAAAGCTCCAAGACTTTTCTAGAGCTGCCCCGATTCTCTCCTTGTCCTAATCGACTTGCTCCTACTTTCATGCACTCAAAAGGCATTTTTTCAAACTCTGCCCACCCGTCTTCTTCTGTCTCCTAAACCCTCACTACTTCCCACCATTCCATATCCCCCCTCCTATTCTTGGATACTTCCCACACCTCCTAGATTGTAAGCTCTTCGGGACAAGGTCCTCTCCTCTTCCTGTGTCACTGTTTGTATCCGTCTGTTGTTTGTAACCCTTATTTAATGTACAGCACTACAGCATATGTTGGCGCTATATAAATTCTGTTTAATATTAATGATAATAATTTTGAATTTTTTTAAGAGGATGTATTGGCAGAGATCTCTAGCAGGCTAACATTTTTTTTCTATATACCAACTGTCACCAGATTCTGACCATTCCCTCTAGTTTTGCAGTCTTTCCTAGCGTTACATATACTGAATATTAAATGCTGCCCTTAATAGATATATTGAAGAGTCCACAGATGAAACCAACCAAGCTTCATAACTTGACAATAACTGAGCTTTAATGCACAGCATGTGTCATTGAGTATTGGTCCCACTTGGATCGATCTGGTTAGCTTATTAGTACAAACCCAGATGTCCAATCCTCTTTGCCTTCAGCTCAGTCCTCCCCTACCGCACAATTACCCCGCAACTTCTAAAGTCACAATATACATTGCAAAGATCTTCATCATACTTAGAATCAAAAAGATAACTCTGTCTTTTAGCTTATATCAAATTTCAAGAAAAGTTTCTAAATTCTCTTATAACCTGCAGGGAGCTTACATCGATCAGTTAGTAGATATGTGAGAACTTGTTCTGAGTTGGATTCATCTATAAACTTGTAAGCGCTTGTAAGCATTGATTTAAATTCTCCTTTTCTTTACCACCTGCTGGTGTTTCTCAAAACAAACAGTTCTTACAAGGCAAAGGTTCTTAAATCTTTAGCAGTCTTTAAAAAGAGCAGATACTTTAAATGCCACTATGTGCGCCATATCCTCCAGCAGAAAACCATATTTGTTTTTACAGTTTTGATTGATTTTGTGTCATAAGGCATTTTGCTGTGTATATGGGCAAATTGTGGAGACCCCCTGGGATAGTATGAGTAGATGGTCAAACTAAGGAAAGTCCGAGTATCTGACACCCTTCCAGGAAAATGTTTTGTCCATCTGTAAATTAAAGGTGTAGATTAAGAGAACAACTAGTCAAATGAGGGTCAACCACAGGTCAAATGCACCTATCATTGAATTCTGAAGGATCCCAATGGTACCTCAAACTGATGCTATTGACCCAAGACCAAATCCAGGTTCTTACAGAAATGTATTACTGCATAAATTCCTCTCTTGTTCACTACACAATCAGGAGCTGGGGGGTGTTATCAGGATGATATCAGTTGATAGAGTAGCAATTGTCAGACCTCATATCCAATACTTGTTGATTGGCCTTTTTCAGACCTGGAGTAAAGCTCAGTGGTTTATCGAACACTCCACCTCATTCTTAACAGCTCCCATTCAACTGTATGGGTGTCACAGAACCCCACAGGACTAGGGGATCTGTGTCTGTGTCTGTACCACTTACTTCAAATTCCTCTGCAGCCAGCAGCCTCCCTGTTCATTAATCCTGTCCACTAATGATTTTCTGGTCACGGGAGTCACGGGATCCTCTGAGAGCTGCCTCTTACTCCAAAGAACCAGAAAATTCTACAGAACCACTCTATTTGCTGGCAGAAGTGTAAACACCATCTTAGCTGCCTTTGCTCCAGCACTCCCTCTGGTGGTGGGGTCTCTTACCTGCAGGTCATGTGATTTCCATCTGCCTCATGACCTCCCCTATTAAAGGAAGTGACTGGCAACAGGAAGTTGCCTAAACAAGAAGTTCCCTTAGGCTCTGTTTCCAGGTTCCAGCCATTCCTGTCTGCGTCTCCAGTTGCTGATTTCCTGTGTACCGACTCTGGCTTTGACGCCTGAACACTCCTGCTTGCCGCCTGCCCTGACCTCTGGCTAGTTTGACCACGCTTCTGTCTTATGGTCCAGCACCTTGCCTGATTCCTGTCTGTCAGAAGTCACCTGCCTCTTCGTGCATGGGGGCCACAACCTGGCAGTTGCCCGCAGCATAACATGTTCACCTCTAGAGGCTCTGGTGAAGACCAGGCAGCTGCTTAGACTCAGCACACGTCTCCACCAACTGGGCTGGTGACACGGAGGGTCCACCATCCTGCCCTTGGGCACCGTGACATTGGAAATGACTGTGAACTTATTTGTGCATGTGGTTGCAATTGTGTTGTGATGGTTTTCAACACAGTTTCTGGACGCAACATGTGGCTTGAGTTGCCCTTGAATGGACAGCCATTTATATTGGCTTGAATGGGAACATTTTCCAATCATAGCGAGATGCAAGTAAACGGGGCTGCTTTTGTGGTTGTATTGCGTGAATACTGGAGATGGACCATAATCTGTGGCATTATTCGCACCACAACTGCCCAGCAAATTTGTCAAGCACTGTGGTTGACTCCTAATAACTGCTGCTGGGTGCATATAGGGGCACAGCAGCTAATTACACAGTTTAAGACAGCAAGTCTGGAAAGAGACACAAGCTGCATGACTTGTAGTAGTACAAAGTAAAACTAAATAGGGAAACAAGTAGAAATTTTTGTTGTGCAGCACTGTATAACATGTTGGAGCTTTAGGCTATGTTCAGACAAGCAGTTGAAAACCACACTGTTAACCACTATCAGACAATTATTTTAACCACTAGGCATCCAGGAGCATGGCTGTGGTTGAGTTGGTTGGCTTCCACTGGTGGTAATGTTTCATGGGATATCTGCACTCCTGGTTTTTTACTCTGAAAACCACTGGAAAACATGTTTCAAGCTCTTTCAAAAGCTTTTTAAAGCAGTCCCATTGAAGTGTATGGAAGTGGTTGACCATCCATGAAGCTTCTGAAAAAGCACACTGCAATGCCACTGCAGGAAAATCACTTGTACAAAAAGGATTTCAATTGCTCAGATTCATTTTAATAATAACCAGGGATTTGGGGTTGAGGACTGGTTGACAGTTGTAAACCACAGCAGTTCAGTGGTTGCCCGTCTGAACCTATAAAGCCCTATAAAGTCAATAATAAGAATTTTTGTTAGGTACAACTGCACAGTGACAATGTACAGTAATTCTGTTAGGCATTTGTTATGGGGAGTGGATACCACTGGAGAAAATGGCATGATGGGAAAATATGGGGCACTAAATAGCATTTCAGTTCCTTGCACTCCTGCTATTCTGTCAAATGAGGTCTTGGAGAAGGTGGGGGTCCTGCACAATTGCCCCATTTGCCTTACCCTAAAACCATCCCAGTCCACAGTGTTTGATCTTCTCCCACATTTCACAATCATTTATATAGTGCCGTCTGTGGTTCATTTAAATGCCAAACCACATTTACAAAAAAGCATCTGTGTACTTCCTAAACGTTCTGATGATTTATTTAAAGATGCAAATTATAGCCAACAGTATGCACCTGACGCTGCTTTATTTCGTAACCCCAAAAATATTGAAATGTTTGCATAACCCCAGCCATGACTGGTTCTCTTGAATCTTTCCAAGCCCTTTATGTAAGGTCTTACAAACTTTTATTCTTCTAACAGTTACTTCACATGTTAAGCAGGGACACCTGAAAAATAACGCATATAAGAAAATACATTCTGAAAGGGTCCATTAACCTCTTCATTTTATAGGGAAAAAAACCTCTTGCTTTAAATATGGAGTACTTTGTGTGCCAGGATACCAAGCTGACAAAGAAATTGAATACATTAACTTCTGACATGGTATTTACATTATCTAAAACTTCAGTCTATTAACTTTTATTTTTGTATCAACGTTGTTCTTTTTTTTTTTTTTCCATCTGCCGAGTTTTTTTTTTTTTTGCTGTTTTATAGAGCGTTGCACTTTATGCCTCGCATTTTACTTTACTCTGAGGAATTTTAGCATGGTACATTAAAAATGTCACAAGAATCCTCTAAGGGCTTTTATACATTTAAGTGGAAGTTAGCTGGTAGAACGTTGTGTGATTAAAGTTTATATAACTCAGATTTCATGCAGCTAACACGATGGTTACATCTGCACAGTAAATTCTTAGAGCCTTAACTGCGACAATCATCTCTTATATTTATTATGAATATCAAGACCTACCTATAATAGATATATATTGCAGAATAATATGTCTGAGATCATAGCTTATTTTAAAGCTGAACTCCGGACAAATCATCATATTTTGCAGTTATGTACATTTACAATGTATTTGGTATTTGAAGGGTTTTAAAGCAGAAGAAAACCCGAAACAATAAAATCACACTTACCTTCAATCCTGCAGATCCATCTGTTCGTCGGGAGGTTTCGTCCATCGGCTCCCGTGTCATCTCAGTATTCGTCTCCGCCACGACACAGAGGGAGTGCCAGATGCCACCATCTTCTCTTCTTTTCTTCTGCGTTCCTATTCCTACGTCACCCGATCTCGTACTGTGCTCCCAATCTACATCACCCCAATCTATGGGTGATGTAGATTGGGAGAAAACTTGCAGATCTCACTGCGCATGCGTGAGATCGGCAACTTTTTTCCATATTGATGAAAGGGCTCCTTCAGCCATGCCCTGGGGTTGCCCTTTCAAGAGCCTCACGGGATGCGTGACATAGGTATCCCGGGAGGCTCTGCGCTCCTATGCATTCTTTATCGCCTAGGCGATCAAGAATTAAGCTGGCGGTGCTGCACCCTATTATTTTTTTTTTAAAAAGGGTGCTGCAATTCAAAAACACAAACTAAATTTTTACTTTAAATTAAAGAGTTGTCTACCCTTTTATGTAAAGTGAAAATTCTGAGTTTAGGTACAATTTAACTTTTCTTGACCTTTTTAACATAGGGGAACCCTTGAAAGAACTTTTGGGTCTTATGGAACCTCTTTCTATCTATCGTCCAGGTCCATGTGTTTCAATGGCAGTAATTGATTCTCCACCAGGGAATGTTTCAGTGAATGTCATATGCACTTCTTTATAAATTCACCCCTTTATGTCTCTTGTAATTCTAGTAATACCTTGTACAGCAGCACCCTGGATGAGGGGTGGCAGAAATCTGGGCCAATAAAGCTCTTTTTAGGATGCCTTTACGCTTAAGTGGAACTTACGAAAGAAAGGGGCAGCACACTGGCAATAGCCTATCAGTATGCTGAGGGTGAGTTCTTGTCCATACATTGTTGCAGTGAAGGTCAAAGATATGCCATTGTTTTCAGTTTATTCAACAGGTTGACAGGCACTTCTGAGTTTGAGACACTTCTGCATTTTTTTGAATTTATTGGAAGATACATTTGACTTGCAGTTCATCCTGTTCTGTTTTTTTTTTTTTTTTTTGCATGCATTTAAGTTGCAATGATCTGCTTCAAACTGATTTTGTATTTCCATTGACTTGTATGGGGAGAGAAGCTGTTTTAAAACAAAAGCACGTTGACCCAGGGCCTTCTTATTATGCAGCCTTCTAGTCAGCCAGCAAACCCTTTTAACTTTTTAACACACATCTAACATTCTATATGCTAAATAAAGGCTACCATCTATAAAAAAAATCAAATGGGTCAGAAGAGACTTACAGGGGTTGTGTAGATTATTAAAAGAGTTATTTGCCATGCTGTTACTATAGCTAGCCCATGGTGCTTTGGGAATCCCTTATGGACTACTAAAGTGTATTTGATATATACACAATAAAAAGAAGATATAAACCAACCATTCCAAATATTTTACATTGAAATAAAATTATCCCAGATCCATTATAGGTTTATGTTTATTGTGGTATGTTCAGGTCAAATAGCTAGATGTATCTTTCTTATGTACCTTAAGTAGACCCTGTCTACAATTTTGGAAGAAAACTCATCTTCCCCTTCTCCCTTCACAGCTGCAAAATCTTCTCCGGGTACTTTTCTAGGTTTGGGATTTTCAAACACCTTGCATGGCCAGGCTGGAATGATTTCACTCTGCGCATGCATACAGGGGTTTATTCATTTCAGATTCATTCTGCTAGAATTTTTTGGGGTAAAGGCACATTCAAGTAAGACTCCTGAAATCATTCAAAGGTATACCTGTATACTCAAAGGTATACCTGTATACCTCCTTTGACCTGCAGTTGACCTCCTTAAAACAAATTGGTGTGCTTGATTTGTAGAATATAGCACACATACAACTATATACGTCTTTGTGTCTTCCAGGGATGAGGGGTTGAGTATGCTGTCACTGCAAATGCCATCTCTGTTGCTAACTCCTCAGCCATTAGACAACCACAGACGATGGTACTGCTGCCCCTACCAAAGACCTATACTGACTGAGTCAAGAATAGATCCGGGCTTCACACATGTGCCATGAAGTGTAAACAAAAATCAAAAAGCTGGGGAAAATGTTTTTGCAATTCTGGGGACCTTTTGCTCTGATTAGTAGTCTGATTAGTAAGCTGCATCAGTGTGCTTCCAGCTGCTTTGTATACCCATTGCGTTGAGAGAGAAGCAGTTCTGACAATAAAAAAAATCCTCAATGTCAAAAAAAAAAAATTCCTTTGGACTCAGGTTTAAAAAAGTCAACACTTTTTGTTTTTTTTCTTTTTCTTAACAGAATGCATTTTATTTTGTTTTATTTTTTGTCTTTTAGACATTACACTGGAGTTACATTTTATGACCATTCTCAGTACTGCTTATCAGAGCACTTTAATTGCTTTTTGTATAAGTTGTCATATATTAGGTCACCATTAAATGATTTTTTTTCCAGCCGGCTCAGGTGCACAATGGACTCTATTTGTAATTGTACAGTAGTGTTGGGATGTTGATAAATGACCCCTAGCCCTAACACAGAAATTTTAACAAACACTCCAGAGACCTGCTAGTAGAACAGAGCAATTGTGTAACAGAAGATCCACAGACATTTCAAAGCAAACAAAGGCTTCTTAATTGAGCTCAGAACGCAGAGAGTTGCCACAATCATATAACGAGGAGAGAAGTTTATTAAACTATTCCAGTGATATATCCCCATAAGGAAAGTGAGTCTGAGCAATGACAGATCCTGGGATACAATACAAACACAGCGAAATAGTAAAAGAGGAAAACAGGAGTGTGTGCTGTATGTTGTGCATTAAATTGAACCTGCTATAGGAATATTTACTGTGCCTAAGCCGGGGTGTCCAAACTTTTTGCAAAGAAGGCCAGATTTGGTGAGGTGAAAATGTGTGGGGGCCCACCATTTAGCCTGACATTCTTTGAACTATTACCATTAAATGCAAATTAATTATTTTATAAAAA